>NW_023459502.1:14416-23472 GCF_013731165.1 Rhagoletis pomonella | reverse complement strand
ATATATATCTCGATTCCTAGACGTGACCCAGCGAAACGCCGGGACACGTATAACTTCTTTTTTACCGATATTACTTTCCCCGGTAGTTTGAACTTTTCCCGATCACTGACCCCTACCATTTGTCTCACAGTGTAATCATTAAAAATTAAATTGTTTAAGAATTTTGTGAACTAGTAACATTTTCAGAGACTTTGAAGAAAATCCATCTTCGCGTTTTTGAGAAATTGCATTCCAAACTTCAATCGCGATTTCCCACAACCTGGCGAAATTAACATACGACAATCTTTTACCCAGGCGACGATAAGTAAATAGTCATATCAGCAGGTCTGTACCGTTAGTTCGATTTTAAAAAATGATGTATCAAATTAAAAGCCTTGGCCTATAGATGTGTACTAATGTTTTTTTTAAAGGATTGCCCCCTGTAAATAAATTTAAAAACAAATTATTTATAAGTTAAATCAATTATTAAAATATTAATTAAATGAATGAGTGAATGAATGAATGAATATAGATATCGATCGAAATGGTTTTCAAAAGGCTTTATTTCTTTATTTTATTTAGGAAGGTTGCCACCTATTAACAAAGATAAATTCAATGAATAAAATAGGTAAAATGAATATCAATCAAAATAGCTTTGAAAAAACTGTATTTAAACTACCAGAGTTGCCACTTGTTTTGAAAACTTAATTCAACTAATTAAACGAATTAGATAATTTAAATATGTATCCCAGTACGGGTGTCAGATAAAAAAGGATTAAAAAGTTTTAGTTTGAACATATTTTAAACACGGTTACCACCAGTTTGCAAAGTTAAATTCAATATATGCAATAGACTAAACGAATGACTGCAATATGGGTATCAATGAAAATGGCCTTGAAGGAACTTTATTTCGTTGCCACCCGTTTAAAAAATCAATTTTAAACTTATATTAAGGTGATTAGGAAATACGTACCCCGATATGAGTGCCAGACGAAAGAGATTGTGGTTTGAAAATATTTAAAAGAGAGTTGCCACCTGTTTACAAAGTTAAATTCAGTGTAGTGAATTACTTTAATATGAATATCAATCGAAACAAATTTGAAGATATTATATTTCTAAACTACATTTAAGAGGGTTGCCACCTGTTTTAAATTTTATCTTGAATTAAGGGAATCAGGTGATGTAAATATTCTTCACAATACGGGTGTCAGACGGTTTGGTTTGAAAATAATTTGAAGAAGGTTGCCACCTGTTTACACATATAGCAGAGTTGTCACTCGTTTTTAAATTTAAATGCAACTAGATTGAAGGAAATTAGATAATTTAAATATGTTTATTTGGGTGTCACGAAAAAGGCTTAATAAAGTTGTAGTGCGAAAATATTTTTAATATCTAATATTTTTCCATCTGTTTAAAAAGCTGAACTTATTTAAATTATACAGAAATTACTGTAAATATTAAAATATGGGTGTCAAACGAAGGAGTATTAGGAAATATTTAGCTTGAAAAATTAATAATATCAAAATATTATTTCAAAGATGGGTAGCACTTGAAATGGGTTTAAAATTCGATCTAATAAAACCAAAATGAATGAACGTGTTCTATGTATAACTTTAACGGCTTTGGTCCGACACAGTCCGCAGGTGCAGACGAAGGTGCTGGACTAATCCTTTTATTTATTTTTAATTTGTAAGTGCTTTGCTATCTTTATATAAAGTTACTGAAGCAGACCCACCAACTCAAGGATAAAACACTATGCCTTATATCCGAATTTGTCGCTTTTTCGACGTTCCAAGATAAGCTAGTTTACTTTTGAAAAAAAATTAAAATTTTTTTAATGTTCATTAATATTTAGAAGAAAAGGATAGTAATAAAATAGAAAAGCAAAGCAGTTTGCTTTATGTATTACTTTGAAATTTGAACAAACAATAATTCACAGTAATTACGAAACATCCTTATCAAGTTCAGTAAAGTTCAAGATTCATAGAAAGTTGCTATAAAATTTTGATCACACTGTCACCATCTCCATAATCTTCGCCGCAAATAACAATTACCTATTATGGAGCAATTCTTATCCTCTTTAAATGAAAAATATTTTTTTTTTTTTAAAGAATGAAAAAATCAAAAACCTTTTTTAAACGAGGCACATACAAAATTATGGAACAAAAAATTAATTATTTTTATCGTTTTTATGACACTTTTTGTGATTGCTGTGCCTAAAATAGTTTTGAAAATAAGGCTGTTTAAACAAAAAAAAAAGTATTTTAACAACAAAATAAAAAACCGTTTTAATTCATAAAACAAGCCAAACGGCAAATTATGCAACAAAAGAATTTCTTTTTATTATTTTTAACTAGTTTTGAAGCCGCTTTCCAAGTCCCTAAAACTGTTTTAAAAATAAGGTAGTTTAAACAAACAAAAAGTTAAAAGACAAAACCAAAGACGCCTTTAATTCATAAACGAGCCAAACAGCTAATTATGCAACTAAAACATTATTTATTTTTATTATTTTTAACCCATTTTTTAAGCCGCTTTCCAATCCCAATCCCAACAATTTTAGGGACCTGCAAAGCGGTTTAAAAACTAGTTAAAAATATTAAAAACCAAGTAGTTGTTTTATTGATTAATTTGCCGTTTGCTTGTTTTGTTTTTGATTTTATCGTTTAATTTCTTTTTGTTTAAACTGCTTTATTTTTAAAATACATTATAGGCACGTGAAAAGCGGCTTAAAAATTAGTTAAAATGTAAAAACAATTTTGTGTTGAATAATTTGCCGTTTGGCTTAATTTGTGAACTAAAGCTGTTTTGGTTGGTTTTTATTTATTTATTTATTTATTTAGTCTACAGAAAAATGTTTTCTTACAGACAATTGAGATAAAAAGATTTAGATATTAAGGTATGTATGATACATTACAGAGTGAACTAATTATACATATTAACTTGTAAAGATAATAATGATATACAATAGCAATTTAGGTAGCTGGCGAGGCCTAGTCTACTTTTGTGTGCTGCGGGCGGAAAGTCCTAGTTTCCGCTCCGCGCTATAGACGAACTGTTGGGCGAGGTCGGAAAGGCCGAGTATCCGATCCCTGCTCGTATTGTCCTACGCGGTCGCGAAAATATACGAAGCCGTTACAATTGTACTAAGCAGTCATAGATATTGTGTAATTTTTTCGTTCACGGTTACAGATATTAGTTTATTTAGTTAACTTGTTGAGCAAAGTTTTCTTTTTTACAAAAAGCGATTCAGATGTGTCGAAGCAATCATAATGCTTGTTAAAATCTTGGCATAAACACCGAAAAGCATCATGAATTTCAAAGTTTGATTTACAAATACTCAACACAATAGGTTTAAAATGTCTCGTGGGTCTTGTAGGAATACAAAAATTTATCTCACTCAGTAAAAATGGACTACTGACCATCCCGTTCATTAATTTAATTATAAAAGAACACCAAGCATCGCTCTACGACTCTGAAGCGTCGGCAAATCTATAAGCTTCAGGCGATCCTTGCGTTAAATATATATATATATATTTTAAACAGCTTTATTTTTCAAACAATTTAAGGCCCTTGGAATAGCAGTCAAAACTATTACATAAAAACGATAAACACAATAAGGGTATTCTCTGAGTCTTGCAAAGCCCTTGCACGGTGCACGGATTGCACGGTTTGCAAAGCTGTCCCATACGAAAACCGGTTTGTACCGTGCAATCCGTGCAATCTGTGCACCGTGCAAGGGCTTTGCAAGACTCAGAGAATACCCCTAATTAATTTTTTTTATTCCATAATTTTCTATGTGGCTCGTTTAAAAACGGTTTTTGATGTTTTCACTCTTTTTTAATTGCTGAAAAAAGATACTATTTTCATTTAAAGGCTAAGAATTACTTCATAATATGTAATTCTTGTTTGGGGCAAAGATTATGGACATGGTGAGTATATAGATAGAAATTTTCTATGAACCTTGGGTATTTGATGAACTTGTCTTAATTTTTTGTATTTTAACCATGGTGATTATTATATTTGTTGTTGGCCTTTGAATTTTATGTTAAGAGACATTTTTAACAAGCTCGAGGCCCAGCAACATGGGCATAGCCAGGTAGGGGCAGGGGGGTGCTCGAGCCCCCTCCCCCCTAACTTTCAAATTTTCCATATATATATATAAAATAGTACCCTGAAATGCCAGCTTAATAGGGTCGAGCCGCCGACCGCTGTTTAGAAAAAACCCCTTTTTCTGCATTTTTTTTCACTTTCATTTTTTTGCTCACTCACTAAGGGCCTAAAAGAATTTTTTGGTGACTTTAAAATTGAAGCACATTCATGTGCTATTTAACATTTCATCAGATAATTTGTTCCGCTTTTTACATGAAACACCAGTTACAACTGAAAAGATTCTTTCTTACTCAGCGCTTGAATTGGTTAACGTAAGAAAATTTTCGAAATTGTCCTTATACTTTTTAACAATTATATACCATTTCACTCCACATCACATCTTCAGCACGATTAATTACGTAAGAATGTCGAATATTCTTGAATTTTGATCAATTATGCAACAATAACTGCGTCAAAAGAAAATCCCTTATTTATATGAAGTGCCCCTTTTTTCCCTTTTAATAATTTTTGATGCAAAATATCCCTCAAATAGGGAAATTACCCACAATCTGGCATCACTGATCTGAGTCCGGATTGACCAGACACGATCATGGTGATTATTTTTTGTTTAAATATCAAAGTGATATATAAAGAACCCGGTTTTGCTTTTCTATTTCTCTTCTAAAATTTAAGGAACGTTGAAATAAAATATTTTGCCAAAAAAAAAAATGTGAAGTTAAAAAAAAATAATCAAAAGTAATCTAGTTTATCTTGGAACGGCGACCATTTTTTTATTTATTTGGTTACGCTTAGTTTATACACATCCGCTTGTTTTAAGACAAATGCTCGTACCAACTGTTTCATTGTTAGAAACATATCGCTAATTTACGAATCACGAAACAACTCAAAAACAATAGTTGCGTATAAAGTTTTCGATTAACTCCGCGAGAAATGTTCACATAATATGTAGCGGCCGCTGTGGTGTAGTGGTTAGCAGTGCGCGCTACCACTACGCAGGGTCTGGGTTCAAGCCCTGGTCAAAGAAATATCGCAAAAAATATAGAAAAAAGGATTTTTCTTAACAAGGGTCGCCCCTCGGCAGGCAATAACAAAACTTCGAGAAAATTTCTGCTAGAGGTGGTGAATCATTGATGTTTGCTACCGTCACAAAACATCGCTTGTTCTGAAAAAACTAGGGCGGTCAAAGTCGAAATTAAGTTGCTACTTGAAGTAAGTTGTAGCTTTTTTGACAGATAACCAATTAAAAATGTTGTCAAAACGACGCAATAATGGAACGCGCATATATTTCTGTTGCAAAAATATGTTGCCTTGTGCTCTTTTTTCACAAAAACAAACTTTTGGAAACCGTAGTAGAAAGCGTAGCAAATTTCTTAGCCATGTCTTGTGCGTAATTTCATATTAAGGTTTCTCCAATCTATTATTATTTTTATGTAGCTTTTAATAACGTGTAGTTTTCCGTCATTAGCTCAAAGTCTAGTTGTTGAGTTATACCAGGCTTTTTAGTAAAAGTAGTTATGCAATATGCGATCTTATAAAATGACTTCAAAATATGATTTTCCAAATAAGTATTGTATAAATATACCTTGAATGTGATTTAAGAAAATTGCCACAAATATGATCAATTTGCTGTGTAAAAAACAGAGACAATTTAAGCATGGTGGTACACTTTTTCAATTTAGTACAGACCCATCGGTTTTGATCAGCACTTGTATGAGATAATGATAAACGACCAATAGCCACCTGGAGATCACAGCAGCGCATTGCACACCCAGATGCCAATCACAAATGTCAATTGGAATTTCAAATACTTACTTTGGTTGTGCGGTGTGTCGTTTAAAGGCAAGCAAAATGTTCGCTACTAAGAATTTCCACCATACTTTAAATTTTACGGTTCTAAATAACATCGAACATAGACGCAATTTCGAAAGGCGAATCAATTAACGGAGCGAAGGAAATGTAAATACGAATTTCGGGTGATATGCACACAATCAAACCGCTCTCCGCATTCAACATTCACAAAAATAATGTGAATAGTTCAACATATCAGCGGCAATCAGTGATCGCGTCTAGCGTGAAACCTAGTGGGCGCGTTCGAATATTTTCATGTTCTTTTTAGTTTTCCAAGCAATAAAGGGCCACACAATTTTTAGACATATGTACGTATAGTGCAAATGATGGGTGAGCGGGAGAGTAGGAGCGTTGGCGACGCCGGAAGGGCGCTAGTACTTAAATTGATTTGAAGGAAATGAGGGCAATGGAGCAGTCGCAGCGGCAAAATGTCTTAGAGACGCACAAGCACACATTCAAGTACATATGTACATACAACAAGAAGGCAGCTGGAACGGCGTGGAACTGCTGATATGGGTAAAGAAAATTTAAAGAACAAGCAATAAAAAATGCGTGAGGCTTGCGATGTTGTTGCATTTGTGGTCGCTGATGCGGCTAAGTAGGTCACTCTCGCTACTTGTCGCTTCCAGCATTTGTTGTTATAAGTAAATATCTATGTATGCATGCGAGTGTATATACAATGCATATTGATAAGGGCGGGTACTATATTTTACTGCTTAAGATCCCGCCGGTTTAAAAAGTGTCAATTGCCACCAGAGTATCTAGATTAGGGGATTTAGCGCCAATTTGGCGATTTTATTTTTGAATTTTCGCGAGTAAAAATTTAGGAAATCGCCCCAGGCGCTTTGGGCGCTTTTTTGGCGTTGGATAGCCTTAACTCAGTAGCTCGAATAAAATGTGGTTTCCAAAATCAAACAATATGTTATCAAGGTTTAACAGGTTTATGTATGTATGTACACTAGGGTGGTCCAAAATAAATAAACTCGAGATTTTAATGCTATCACCCCCTAGGATGGTTCTATATCGAAAAAATATACCCCTATTTATTATTTGGAAACCAAAAAATATTTTGAGGTCGCTCAAGGCGCTCAAAGTTTTCTTGGAAAAAAAAAAAAGTTTTTGTAGAAATGGTATAGATTTCTTGGAAATCAATATTTTTCGATCGAAAAACTGTGGTTCTTTTCAGGAGAGTTCCAATAACAATACCCAATTGTTTATTTAACCATTTTTTTATACCAAAGATTTTTTATTTAAACCCCTTTGCAATTTCTGGCACTTTCTGGTTTTAGCGGACCTATAAAATATAGTTACTATGAAAAAATGGTTACATAAATAATTAAGTATGATTATTGGGAATTTCCTGAAGATAATCAGAGTTATCCGATAAAAAAATATTTAAAGAATTCTATACCACTTTTACGAAAAGTGGGATTTCCCCCCTATAAAATACGTGTAAATATTTTTTGTTTTCAAAATAAAAAATAGGGGTATATTTTTTCAGCATAGAACAATCCTAGGCGGCGAGAACATAAAAATTCCTACTTATTTTCACACTTGCGTTTTTGAGCCTTAATGTATGTGCATTGAAAAGTATTTAATTTTGGCTTTTAAATATATTTTGTATTGAAGTTGAACGAAACGAATGAAAATTGATCGTGCATAAAGAAATGTAACAAGATATTTCATTGATTTAAAGTATTTTAAGAACAAGTGTTTAACAACAAGTAATATGTATCACTACGAATAGCTGAATATATGACAAGAATACAACAACAACAAAAATTATTCAGACTTTACAGATGATTTTGATGAAATTGCGAATATAGCTGATCTCACCTTAATATAGTTTTGTACTTTACTTTTAGCGATGAGCGCTTAAAAGAGGATTGTTCGATAAAAAAATGAATATGAGTTATAATAAATTTATTAGATTGTGTGCATACATGAAGTATGCACGCTGTTGTGGCCAAAATATTTATTCTGAAAATAATGAAAAAGCTTTAATAAGTCAAAACGAAAACGACAAATAACGCTGGGACATATTCAGAAAAATTGGTTTTATTCACCAAAAAAGATGGGTAAGAGCCTTAAATTTGTTAACAGTTCGTGAAGTTGATAATCAGGCTAAACCTTTAGCCAAAGGATTGCAGAAAAAAAGAATTTGTGGCCTTAACGGGTTGCCGTGAAAAAACAGAAAGGAAAGATGCAAAGTGCTACTAACGAGGCACAATGAAACAGAAATTATCTTTTGCGACGAGATTCTTTTACAATTAATGAAATAATTGAACCGTGTTTGGCTAAAATCGATAAAGCGCTTGCTGAGATAAACTGAAGCAGCCATAAATTGGCGGTGCGACGCCCATTTTCCAAAAAACTGCAATAATCGTATTTCTTGTGAAGAAATTGTTGTAAGAGCTAACTTGGAGTAAATCAGCACCCTTTTTTTGGAATTTTTTCATTTAATAAAGCGTTCTCATTGAACCATTAACTCAAGTTTATGGGCCATTTTGGAGTTTAACGCCTAACTCTACTCTTAAACTCGGAGTTTACCATACAAAAAATTTTGTTCAACTCTCCTTAAACACCACTTTGATTTGGAGTTTATACGAATGCAACCCTTTTTTTACCCGATTCCTGCAGCCAACTTACCGACAATTAGTCTGTTCCCGTACTGCAGGATTTTATCAAAAATTGTTCGAGGTTCGATAGAACTTTTTGCGCTGATTTCAAGCCTACAAATTATCTAGCGGAAGTAAAGTATAAAAAATTAGTTTTAAAACTGGTTATAGTATATACGTCGCATGAAAGCTATTTAAATTATCTTGAAACTAGTACCAATAATTTTTTAATCGGTTAAGTACATAAGAAACAGAAAAGTTGAAATTTAACCTCTTTTATTGGCTTTGGTTTTTATTTGTACCAAATAATTTTGGTATGGTTGAAATTAGCGTAAAAAGTTCTATCGATCCTCATTTCTTGTTTTTATAGCTAAACGGTTGGTATTCTAGACTAATGTGTGTGTGTTAAATCCTTTTGTACGGGAACAGACTAAATGAGAATAAGAAAATGTAAAAAAAAAAATGTCAAATTAAACGCTGAGTTTCTTAAACACCCCAATG
>NW_023459502.1:0-11416 GCF_013731165.1 Rhagoletis pomonella | reverse complement strand
TTACTCCCATATTTCCGTTTAAATTTATTTGAGCAACCAAGCTTTGAACGGCCGTAATTTTAAGCACTATCTCTTTAAATAAAATACCACAATATCGCTTCAATAAGATCAATTTTCTCAACGACAAAAGGAGTAACGGCCGACACGTAACGTCCATCATTAATGATTGTGAAGTTAATCTTAACTTAAATTTTTTTTATTACACATTTTGTTATCTTCGTTTTATCCCCTTTAAAATATTATTGTAGATTTCGTTCGACACATATGAGAATGTGCAGAAAACTGTTGAATTTGACCATCATCCGAACACCCGAACACCGGTAACAACCGAATATAAATTTGGAGGGGAAATTCACCGTCAAAACTTTAGATTACAATTTTTCTCTTTGGTTCTCATAAGTAATAATAAATATATAACTAAATATAAATTTTTTTGCCCATTTTCTTAGCGTTAAACTTTTTATTTAGAGAGTCTCACCAAACCAATAACCCGTAGAAAAGAATCGGTCTTACCACCGCGGTGTAGATCCATGTCACAATTTTGGACATGGACATGGACATGTCTCCAGATCCCAGTTTTTGCAAATAAAGGAGTATACGGCAATTGTAACTTTGCGAACCCTTTCATCAATGTTAGGTCCCCAATTTAATATCCTATCCAAAATTAGACCAATATATTTAACCTGATCAGTTCTTTGCAGTGTGGCACCATTTAAGGCGACATTTCCGAGGGATGGACAGATGTGTTTCCTTGTAAATAGTACAAGTTTTGCTTTTGTGGAGTTTTTAAATCTGCGTTGGCAGTCCTTGTATTCATTCCATATATTTGACGTTTTCGCTTGATTAAATTTCATCCTGCATTCCTTGCGTAGATTCATTATTTCATGTGACCACCATGGTGGTCGTTGCTTCCTGCTTTTCGTTTTGGGACATGCTGCTTTCGTTGCTCTTTGAAAAGCATTCGGAAGCCCTTCTTCTGCTGAGTCTAGCATTTGCGGGCTCGCGAGATTTTCAGAGGTTTCAGCAGTTTAGACAGTGCCTAAACACCTCCCAGTTTCGTCGCCGATTTAGGAACGCTCTAGGCAAACAGATCGAGATGTTCAATTAAAATCTAATGTGCATGTCATCGGAGAGTGAGTTTTCCCCGGACACATGCCAGCTGCTCACCAATTCCTCACCTCGTCTGCTAGCAAAGGACACTTCTAGTACCTCCATTCGTTGGGAAGTTACAAAAGTGGGGTATCCCCAACACTACATATCCTAAAATTATTGCTAATAAAAATTCGAGAAGTGACCCACCTCGATCGTTTGTATTTGAGCTGCCATATATATCACGATGGGCATGCGCGTCTGATCCAATGATTAAAGTAACGTTAGCGGTGCTTGCTTCAATTACCGTCTTTGTGGTTAGTGCTGGCGGGGCGGGCTTGTCATGTGTCATGTAGGTCGAAGCAAGCCAAATTTTCCTTCCGGAGGTTTCTAGTATGGCTACTGTGGCGTCTGCATCGTTGAATTGTGTCAGAGGGTAGACATTAATGTTTTTCTTCACTAATAAGCAAGACCTTGAGTTACCTTTATCTCTTGTGTAGATCAGCTGATAATCTTTACTGCAAAAGTGATCTTTGATGATCCAAGGTTCTTAGATAAGCACGATTTCAATTCTCTTTGAGCGAGACGGAGGAGTAGTGCGGCCGACGCCGCCGAACTGTAGTGGAGATTAATCAGTAGAATCTCCACCATCGTCTTCTAAATGTCTACCCGGACGCCTAATGACCGTGCAATTGGCGTCTTCATTCTCGGATAATGGAGGAACGTGCTCTTCGTCCTCGTCAAGTGTATCGGTCACCGATCTGGCGTCGTCCGACCCATCGTTGACGGCAATTCGCTCAAAGAGCTCACCCACCTATCGCAGCTGGACGCGACTTCGCAGTCCATAGCAAGTTCGGTTTCCTCCTCCGCGGGAGCATTCTTCGACATATCCTGTCAATACACATGGAGGGTAAAGCTTGAAAGCCGTAACTGATCTTCCAGTTGGGGTCAAACAAGGGTACAAGTGATTCCTCATTAAGGACAATGACCGCCACTCTACGCCTGCCTATTGGCTCTTCCAACTTCACAACCTTCCAGTTGTGAGCTGGAAGCTCGGGATTGCCTAATTGAATAAAAGACAGAGCTTCCGGCGGGTCGTCGTGGTATCCCGGGATTTGTGCCCTGGATCGGTCGCGTTTTGGAATTTCTTCCCTCTGCACGACATCTAGGGTCCCCAATTTTACTAATTTTGGTCTGGTACAGCTGCGCAGATTTTCCATCAGCGCATTTGATTAGCTTTGCACCCCAGAACCAGCCTGCATCCGAGGGTGGAGGTCGTGCTTTATCACGGAGAATCTCCCGATTTACCGCCCAAAACTTCCTGGTTACGAGGTCCCATTTTTGCCGTGTGATCACACCATCGAGGGCATTTCGGTCGATCACTGCATGTACGAGCGATTCTCTCTCCACATCTGCAAAGCATTCTTTAGGCTCCTTATTTGCAGCCATTTGCATATTGGAAGGCATCTGCTTCTTCCCCGCGTATGTTGTGTCCTCCTCCGAGCGCTTCCGCTTTTGGATGTCAGCTTAGCCCAAGCTTTAGAGCTGATTTTCTTTTCGGTCAAATCCTCTTACTTGACATCTTTCAGCCTACCGATTATACGTAGAGCTAATCTTCTGGTGCGATAGTACCCCTCTGAGGCTGCATTCGCCTTGGAAGGAGGTTTTGGCGTGCAGCCAGAACAGTGAGCGCCAGGTTCACTAGGTTGGGCATGTGATTCCACGGTCGTCGAAGCCGATTATCCTCCCTTAGGAGAAACCACAGCTGGCTTGTCTTTGGACATTGCCAGCATAGATTCCCAAATGCAGACTAGCAAGGTTTGCCATAGCGTCCAGTCCGCCACTAAAAATGGAGTGGGTGTCATCCTTGACTTGTTTTGAGACAGTGTCAGAGATGACAGTCTGCCCACCTCCAGAAGCTACGAAGGCGTCACATCCAGCCTGTCTGAGGGAATGGATGGTATTGATGCCTGTAAGATAGGCCTGGGACTTTACTGTCGTGCAGACTTGGCCCGGTTGGGTCAGGGTGGAGCTAGGCCCTGGCTTTGTACAGATTTTGTCCTATTGGGACTTTTTGGCAGAGCTTTCCAAGACCGGCCCGAGGACCTAGGTCGGTTTTTTTAATAAATCTCGTTTATCCGAAGCGGGGTTGTTTTGTTCATTTTTACATATCATGATAGTCTGCGTTGTTCGACAAGGCAAGCGCGGCAGACCCGGGGATTTAGAGGGGAGGGGCGAACGCCTAATACGGCAGCCCCCTCTGCCTTAATAATGCCATTCTACCTCCTAAGGCGACCCCTGGCTGCAAGATGTGGAAAACCCATTTAACACTGCCAGCTGGCAGCAAATAATGGAAACCCTTATCAAAATGGAGGCCCAGAATTACTTTATCAGAATAATTAGGTGATATCTCTCTTAACGGGAATTTAAGTACCGGATCGACAGAGGAATAGAGGTGTAGAGTGTTTCCGCGGGGGTAACACAAAGATCCGTTCTCGGGCCTCTCCTATGGAAATTAATGAAAGGTTATATGCATCGATGTGCCCCCCTTGGAAAAAAATAATATGATTCGCAAACGATATCACTGTAATAATAGTAGCGAAACATATACAGGATATTGAAAAGAAAGTCAGCAAAGCTATAAGGAGAGTGAAGGCATGGCTATCATCAGATATCTAGAACTCACTGACCACAAATAGGGGCAGTATTGATAAGTAGCAGAAAGGCCGTAGAGACAAAAAGACTCAGCGTTGGATCAGAAACTATAATATCAATGCCCGCAATCAAATATTTAAACTTTAAGCCCACCTGGAGTATGCAGCGAAGAAAGCATCGAATTTACAGGCATGCTTATCTATAATGATGTCAAATATCAGCGTTCCCAAACATAGGTCAAGGGTTTTGCTTAGTGGAGTCTTACTCTACGGTGCTCCAATTTGGGTTGCAGTAGTTAGCCTAAAATATTATGCGAAAATACTCACATCTGTGTATCGCCTAAGCGCACTAAGGACTATTTGTGGATTCTGAACAATATCTGACGAAGCATCCTCCGTAATTGCCGGACTTATTCCCGTAGATATCCTGGAAAACGAGATGCAAAGAGTGTATAAGCGTGTATCTGTGGAAATACAAGTTTAAACCGAAAAGAAGTTACAGTGCAAGAAAGATGTCGCTCTATAGAGATTTGGAAAAAAGCGTTGGGATGAATCGGAAAAGGTTAGATGGAATCATAAGCTTATTCCAAGCATTAAACACAGGCTGAAAAGAGCCCACGGAGATTCAAACTGCTACTTAACACATTTTGTTTTTGGAACATGGCCCCTACCGAGAGTATCTAAAAGGATTTGAGCATGGAGATTCCCCACACTGTCCGACTTGCAAATGACTTACTGAAAACGCGGAACACATAGTCGTCTTTTCCTTTGGTATGCTCCTGAAACCCGAAATATACTGCAGGGTAGCAACATTGCAGACTATATGTTAAAATCAGCAGAGAACTGGCATAAAATGTGATATCTCCAGAATTCTTAAATATCTAATACGATTTTAACAAGCTAGGACCGGTTAAATAACGTAGCGAGCCTATTGTCCAACCATTGGGCAGGCCTTGCGGGTACACAAGATGAGTGACCAAACAGTTATATCAATATTACCTCTTAGTTTAGATTTCCACTTAAGGGCCCATCCCCACGGCAAGGAAACCAACATGAGGAGGATGCTGAGGTTTGGTTCGCACATTAGCTCGCTTTCTAAATAACTTGTTACTTCGAAAACCAACCAATGATAAAATAACAATGGATTCTGTGGTGGGGGCACTTGTTAAACATGACTTGAATTTGGTCAATGCAAAAATGAGTATTTTTATTCTAGTGTGAAGCACTTTTATTTTTATTTGTTGATTTTTTACATTTGAGTCTTATACATTTTGTAATTACGATATTTTTTAATTTTTTAACAGCATAAATATATAAAACATTGCATAAATTTTCTCAAAAAATATAATATTTTATGCGATTATATATATTTTTGGATTTGGATTTTTGGATTTTACTGCAACCAGTTGCGATAAGAGGAATTTTTTATTGGTTTTAAGAAACGAGTAAAATGTAGCGAAAGGCCATTTCCTATATATTTTCCAGAAAAGTATTTTTTTCTAAATCTCTGTAAACGTCTCGGAAATATGCTTTTGATCTGATAAATCATTTCAGATAATTGGTATGACCTAACCTTTTTTCCTTTCATCAAACGCCATTATGTGCGATATCTCGAAAACAACTTGGTAGCAAAAAGAATGTATGTATGTAAATTTTTGGACCGATTGTACTTGGGAATTGGATGGTTTTGTTTGACTTTAAACTAGTGTTATCAACTATTGCTAACAGAAAGTTCAATTCATCTTTAAGTCGGGAAGTTTAGTGATAAAATTAGAAATTTTCAGCTCAAACCCGGACACCTTATTGTAGCGCATCCTTTGTCCAACTGCCAAAAACGAATGGCTGACTCTTTGCGCAACTTAATATGCATGCAAAAGCGAACCACAATAAAAACATGCAATACATACTATTTATAAATATGTACAATTACAAAGATACAAATACTTGTAATTAAATCGATGAAAAAATCACAGGCATAAAACCCTTTGCACTGGCGTCAACAATAACAACAACGAAATTCCAATACAATTAAACAGTAATAAATTCGCCTAAATGGTAATTGGTGCCGTAACAACAAGAACAACATCAACCGCAACAGCACAGAATCTAAGCAATTTAGCTGGCTCGTCTTGAGTGGTGCCACGACCAACAGAAGATAATCAGAGTGGCATGCCCCAGCACATGCCACGCGGTTCGAAGCTATGGAGATACATACATAAGGGTATTCACGATCCGGTGCATACTATGTAGCATAGTTAATGTGACCAACCGTACTTCTTTCGGAGGTACAGTACTTATTTTTTCGTTCTTGTACTTCGTACTTCGAAGTACAGTCAAATGTACTTCTTTGCAATATTTTGTACTTCAGGAGGGAGGTTCTGGTTCCAGTTGTCGACAATTTTCGGATCGCTATCGCACTTTTTAACGCATGATATAAATGTTTTTGCGTCAAAAAGTGCGATAGCGATTCGAAAATTGTCACTAACTGGTTACAGAATCTCCCCCAGGTCCTGTACTTCTCCGATCTTCTGGACGATCGTCACATGGCTTGGGCGATAAATTCGTTCAAAACATTAAAGTCGCCGGGGACCGATGCTATCATACCTGCGCAGCTGAAAAGGGCTTTGAGGGTGTCGTGCAATTGGTTGGATCCTATTTATGCAAAATGCGTTAGGACCGGATTCATTCAAAGGCGTGGAGGGTAGTCAGTTCATCCCGAAGGCCGGAAAAGGCTCTCATGTTTCCCCTAAGGATTTTAGGCCTAACAGTCTCTTCGTTTTTGCTAAAAACGATTTTGCTAAAAATGCTAGAGAGACTGATAGACCTGTCAGTCAGAGGAGGCTTTCACGCATGAACATTATGCAGTAGGGGCCTTCTTCTATATCGAGGGGGTCTTTAACAATGTCACTCCAGAGGCAATAGCCTATTATATTCATAATCTGGGGTTGAAACCAACCTAATAAGGCTTATCTACAGCTTACTTCGGGACAGAACTGTCGCAGCGGAGTGGGGGAGCGTCTGCACACAGTGCGGAGTCAATAGGAGTACTCCACAAGATGGATTGCAGTTGTAAACGACCTTCTTTCCAGAGGAACTGGAAAAAGTGAGCTGTCGGTAACATTGAGGAAAGGGTAGGATAGGTTTCGGTTGCCTTGTACTGCTGTAGGGGAGCTATCGGTAAAAGGTGGGGTCTCTCGCCCAAATTAATTCATTAGCTTTAGGAAACCAGAATTAAGCCTATATTGTTTCAAGAAGCCCTTGTCTGTTAGAACTCGCTAGGGAAGGCTACACTTGTAAAATAGGAATTTGCGGAGCATTAGGAACCACACCTATACTGGCGCTTAACATACATATGTTGAACACGGCGCCTACGGATATTGCAGACAGAATTGTCACAGCACGAACTGCTATTAGGCTAAGGGAAACCGGGTCCTTTTGTGGCATAAAAAAGGAAAAGAAGACGTTTATCTGCTGCAGTAAATGTTTTTGCAGGGCACTAGGAATGAGACTAGGACTTTCACCTGAGCCTTTTGTATCACCTGTCAAGTGGAAGATGAAGTGGAATCATCTCCACACTTTGTTTTAGACAGTCCAACCTTGCGAGGCTAAGATGGAAGCTTCTGAACAAACACTGACCTCACAGGGGTCGAAATTAGCCGCATTCGAAATTTCGTAATCGGCTCGCGGCGTTAACTTAACCCAACTAAAGCTGTACACCTTTGAGCTATGAAATAGTAGGTCACATTAAGCAAGGTGCTAGCACAAATAGCATGGTTATATAATTTTGTTGTTGCTTCATGTGTTCAAACAAGAATAAAATTAGCCAATCATGCTATTTATGCTATCTCAGCACCATGCTAGACAGTATGCACCGGTTCGTGAATACCCCTATATAATGATTGTATTAATGTACATACATGTGTATGTACATTAGGGTGGTCCAAAAATGGAAATTTTCGGAATTTTTATGCTCTCACTCACTACGATTGTTGTATACCGAAAAAAATATACCCTTATTTTTTTATTTGGAAATCAAAAAAATATTTAGAGGGCGCTTAAAGCTCCCAAACCTGAAAACTCTTTTATATGCAGGAGATTCCCAATAATAGTATCCAATTATTTATTTAACCATTTTTTTCATCGCAACTATAATTTATAGGTCCGCCAAAAACCCACAAAAACCCCGAAAAATGCAATAAGATGGCCAATTAAAAATCGTTAGTATTAAAATATGGTTAAATAAGCAATTGGGTATAATTATATAAAGTATCCTGAAGAGAACCAGAGTTTCCCGATTTAAAAATATTGATTTTTAAAAATGCTATACCATTTTTACGAAACTTTTTATCTTTCCCATATAAAAATACATGGCAAATTTTGAGCGCTTTGAGCGACCTCTAAATATTTTTTTATTTCTAAAAAAAATAGCAGTATACTTTTTTTCAATATAGAACAATCCTGCATTACAATTCCGACTTTATTCTTTTTGGACCACCCTAATGTGCATACATATATACGCACTCCTAGTAAGCATTTAGCAGTGTAAATCGATCGAAACTGCAGTGATAGTATAAACATAGTCAATGCAAATTTGTTTACTAAACGCGCTGAAAAGCAGCAAGTTATGTACAATACAAATAATTTAGACATGGAACGAATTCCGTTTTAAATGCTCGCTGTAGGGAAGTGCGAAATGTGGGAACGAGACTCACGAATTTTACAGTGTTAGGCCGATCGCTGCTAATGCTAATGGAAATACGCACATCCTTTATTCTCCTGCCTATTCGCCGCCATTGGCCTACTCTTCTGTTAAAACATAAGCACAACTATACAAACTGGTTCATATTCCCAGCAAGAAGGTTTTATGATTCAGAATGACCTTAATTAAACTACAATTTCGCCATTTTTGGTATACATATGCCTTTGGTCAAGAAAAAGTGTTTTCAATAAAAACAGAATAAATAATTTTAACCAGTCTATTCTGCGCTGGTAATATAATTTTTAATATTTTTTTACCTCCTTGAAGGGTGGTCACTTACTAATTTACTTTAGAACCGATCATTGTATCACGAAGAAATTAACGGTATTCCTAAAATGTTGTATGAGGATTGAAGTCAGTTGTTTTTTTGCTTAACAATTGCTTGGTATTGATAAAATTTAAAAAAATTTCGGTTTAAAAACGTTTGTCAACTTTCACAATAGATTTCACCAGGGTCCATATTTTATTTCAATAGCATCATAACTCAAAAAAGCAAAATTCGAGATAAACGGCCTTAAAGTTGGACGATCGATCTATCTCGGCAGCCGGTTCTAAAACGCCCTATCTCAGAAAACTTTTCAAGAGCGCCCTTATTTAGAATTTGGTTCGGTTTATATCATGGACGTCGAAGTAGGATGTTTATATATACAACAAGTAAGAAAGTCTAAGTTCGGGCGGAGCCGAACATTAAATACCCGGCGCAAGTATTAAATATATGTTTTCCACCTGTCCGAAAGCTACCGCTACATGATAAGCCGGCGTGTATAAATTTTAAGTAAACTAGCGTCCTTAAATTTCAAAATATTGAAATTTCAAGCATTTCTGAAATTTACCGTTATATGAAAAGCGGCCGTAATTTTAGTCCGATTTCAACAATTTTCAATGGTTTACTTTTATGTGGCAAGCACAATAACCATACCGAGTTTGGTACAAATTGCTAGAACGGTTAGCGAGATACATATACGTGATCATAAGTGGGCGGTGCCACGCCCATTTTCCAAAATTTTATCATAAACGTATTTCCTGGCAAAGAATTTTTGCAACCATCATTTTGAATAAATTAGCTTTAATATTTACTGATTTATCGAGGATATCGTATTTCTCTAAATTACCGTTATATGGGATGTGGGCGTGGTTATTGTCCGTTTTTAATAATTTTCGGCCATTTGGTATGCTGTACCAGGGCCAACAACTGTGCCAAGTTTGGAATAAATTGATGCAGCGGTTACCAAGATATACACATGTAACCATAAGTGGGCGTGGCTACGCCCATTTTCAAAAAAATGTTAATATTCTTATTTTTCGTCTAAAATTTATTATAAATATCAATTTTGAGTGAATTATCTTCAGTAGTTACTAAAATATCGCAGTTTTCGTATTTCTGAAAATTACCGTTATATGGGAGGTAGGCGTGGTTATTGTCCTATTTTGCCCATTTTCAATACCATCCGTCCTACGCCCAAAAGAAGTGCACGTACCAAGTTTCGTTAAGATATCTCAATTTTTACTCGAGTTATCGTGTGCACAGACGGACAGACGGACGGACGGACGGACGGACGGACGGACGGACGGACGGACGGACAGACAGTCACCGCTTAATCGATTCCTTTTTTCATTCTGATCATTTATGTATACATTTGTCTATATCTATCTCGATTCGTTTTGCCTGTTACAAACAACCGTTATGTGAACAAAGTTATAATACCCTTGTGCACAAGTGCGCTCGGGTATAATAAGATCCAAATTATCTAAATTTACTAATAAATGCAAAAGCTATGAGCTCTTAAGTAAAAACACAATACACACAACATGATTTCGTTGATATTTAGTTCAAATTTAGAATCATCAATAAGACGAATTTAAATAAGGTGGTGTTACTAGTTCAGCTAATTTTGTGTATGTGTTTCGCCTCACGGCTTCTAATGTCAAATTGAAAATTTTGGCTCTGATCCAGTACTCCATGAACTTGCAGGTTTTTGCACGAACTTACATTCTCGGACTCCATATTCCTCCAAAATCCTGTAAATGAGAGCGATTTTTGGAGAGTTTTGTAGAGAATGAAGTTGCAAGATTTTACCCGAACTTTTTTTTCTGGTAAAATCATGAAAAGTGTCAAGCGATCACTGGTTGATGTTTTTTGCAGGAAAAATGCTTTTTTTGTTCCCGTACTTTTTGTTGTTACTCACTTTTTACTCTCACTTCAGGGAATAATTTTGCTGTTTGACATTTTTACAGGATTTCACAAGAAAAGTATTGGATCAGAGCTTTTGTTTGATTTCCACACACACACTTACAGATCTTGACAGTTTATGTCGCCAAACCAAAAACAAAATACATGTAAATTTTAATTTAACTACCCACCAGCAAAAAGTTTCACTTCTGAAAAAAGGAAGCGAGTTAGTAATAGGTCGCGGGGCAGGGAACGAGGTCATTTCGGTGTAAGAGAAAAATATTTTGTTGTTCTTGTCCTTTTCAAGAAATTTTAATACTAAATTCATATGAACCTGTGTAGCGCTCAACTGATGATATCATATCCCTGCATATGCGAGTTGCTAATTTCTAAACTTCCTAGGAAGACGGTCAATTGATCGATTCATATCCCTGCATACGCGATTTGCTCATTTCTAAACTTCCTAGGAAGATGTTCAGCTGATCAATTCATACTAGTATCGCCCCGTTGTCGAAATTCGACCACTTCACTTTTTTCACACACTTTTTCATTTTGCCTGGGAAGTGTTTTAGGTCAATCAGCACCTGTTAATCGTCTAGCTCACTTACATATATTGTTTGGTGGAGTAATATACATTCTGTTACATAATTTAAAAATTCATAGATGGTGAAACCAAATCAGGCACCTACCGGAAAATAATACCTTTCGAACAAAAGAAGAATCATTCAAATTGGTTGAGAAACA
>NW_023459501.1:54084-55660 GCF_013731165.1 Rhagoletis pomonella | reverse complement strand
AGGACTTTAAACGAGATATATGAGTAGACCAACTTAAGTTATTGTCAACAGAAACACCCAGGTACTGAAAGTCGCTGACTTCTTCAATAGAGAAAGACTTTTCACAACAGTCCTTATCAAAACTAAATGATGTTTCTGAACACAGCATAGCATTTAGAGCGTAGCGCTTGCAGTCAGCGGCATGAAATACTATGGCTATTTCAGGTGACATTTTTGGATGTAGATTGAAATACATTATCTTAGTTTTCTTGCTAGCAATAAGCTTATGTTCAGCAAACCATGCCCTTAGCAAATGTACATCATTATTTACGCCAGCTACCAAATCCAGATAGTTCGATGAACCATACGCAATGGCCAGGTCGTCTGCGAAAGCCGTAACTTTTCCAAAAAATGGTAAAGGAAAGATCGAGTTCAGATATACCAAAAATAATATTGGGCCCGAAACAGATCCTTGAGGTACTCCTAACTTGATTGTAACAGGATTACTTAAACTGCTACCAACCTTTACTTGCTGCACTCTCCCCGATAAGTAAGATTCTAACCAATTATAGAAAAAACCACGGAAGCCAGCGGAAAACAATTTATGAAGTAAAATTTTGTGGTCTACCATATCAAACGCTTTCGTTATATCTACGAACAATCCAGCACAGTTCTTTATATTGTCAATTTCCCTATATATAAAGGAACAAAAATCCAACAGGGCATCTTCTGTTGACCGCCCATTTCTGAATCCATATTGCATAGGGCTAAAGAAGTTCTTATTTTCAAGAAAAGAAAGAATTCTGCATTTAACTAATTTCTCAAAAACTTTAGAAATAGAGGAGAGTAGAGAGATTGGCCTATAATTATTCACATCTATTTTGTCGCCCTTTTTAAATAAAGGGATCACAAGAGCACATTTCAAATCAGCAGGACAGGTTCCAGACAAGACACTAGAATTAAAAAGATGTGTTAAAACATCAACTAAGTTAAAAGCAACGTTTTTTATAACTTGATTGGAAATTCCATCAGAACCACACGAACTGGAGTTATTCAGAGAATTAATGGCTCTTAGGACTTCAATGCCACTAAAGGTTTCAAAGAAAAAACTGTCACCTTCATTTGTAGGTGCAGATATTGAGGGACAAGATTCACACGAATGTGCGGAACAATCAGATTGCCCGACTGACGAGAAATGGTCATTAAAAATATTTGCTATTACTTCGGCCTCATCGAAAATCTCTCCCCTATCACATAAACGAATTTCTTTATTATTTGTTTTGCTCTTGCGATTAAGACGACTGTTAACGATATCCCATTCTTTTTTTGAGTTACCATACGAGGACCTTAACGCGTTACGATAATACGTATCTCGCGCCAAACGGACTTCTTTTCTCAAGTCCCTGCATAGCTTCAGATATCGGCTACGAAGGTTAGCATTGGACGGGTGCTTATGACTCTTTGTACCTAATTTATTTTTTAGACGAATTTTTTTCACCAGCTCATTGCTAATCCAGGGTTTGATTTTTGATTGCTTCCTACCTTGGTTATAAGGAAAACTTGCAGCCTTAATGTGACCTTGCAGAATGTTTAAAAA
>NW_023459501.1:53813-54074 GCF_013731165.1 Rhagoletis pomonella | reverse complement strand
AAAAAAACAACTTCGCCACCATCAGACTTTTTTAACAAAATTCTTCCATTTTTCACCCACAGAAACTTGTAATTTTTCTCTTTTTTTGTTTTCTTCGCCACTGTAAGCAAAGCTCGGTTGTAGCTAGTGAGACTGTCGTTTATGTAGATGTTGTTTTTGTTTCACCAAAAATATGAGTCGTCAATTTACCCTTTGCTTTACGTTCCATCACTCTTTGCTTGGCTTCAATCGATGAAAAGTGAACACGGAGCACACTTGTTC
>NW_023459501.1:45053-53803 GCF_013731165.1 Rhagoletis pomonella | reverse complement strand
GAACCTCATATCATCTATAATTTATTTGAATTTCACTTTGATCAATTATAACAAATCTTCAAAATCCAATATAATAAGATCACTAATACTGCCTGCTGTTATAGCTGATAAAAGATTCCACACCTATGAGATGTGCCACGCCCCTTTTTACAAACTCATTTATATACATATATCTTTCCATAAGCACCTACCATAGGTATCTGTGCATTTCGAGTTCATGTGACTATAATTCCGAAGCTAGAGCTGATTAAAAATTTTCACTATGGGAGGTACCCCTCATCCCCCTCCCCCCCTTGGCGAGTTTCAATTTTTTTACCCTATTATAGGTCCAGGAGTCATGACAATACTTTGGCAAAATTTTATTCGATTCTGTACATCCGTTCAGGCTGCAACCTGGTACATACATGCATACTTCCACAAATATATATTAGATTTGCTTGGAAGCGTCATCTTGCGGTTCTTTAAATAAAAAATAGATATCAGAAATTCATTTTTCGTATCACAAAACTCCCGAGCACAACTCTTTATTACAAAAAAAAAACATTCCTAACACTTTAGTAAATATTAATCTGATTATGGACTTAGTGTTAATTAAAAATATTTTCTTTTAAAATTACGCAGGCTCGAAATTGATTCTGGAGCTATGGTCGAAAGGGCTTTTTTTCTTAGAATTTTATGTAGAATCCGAATTTGCTAGGAACGATGTCGAAAAAAAAATTGACCCGCCCTAAATGTAGATATAGATGTACTATGTATGTATGTATGTATGTGCCAGGTTGCAGCCTAAACGGACGGACAGAATCGAACAAAATTTTGACAGAGTATTCCTATGACACCTGGGCCTATAATAGGGTAAAAAAATTGGTATTCGAAAAGGGGGCGTGGCACCTCCCATAGGCGTGAAATATTTAATCAGCCATAACTTCGAAACTATAAGTCACATGAACTTAAAATTCGGTATGCAGTCATATACATATATGGTAGATGCTTATAGTATGGTATAAATAAATGAGTTTGTGGAAGTGGGCGTGCCACATCCCATAGGCGCGAAATTTGTTATCAATCATAACTTCGGAACCACAAGTCACATGAACTTGAAGTTTGGTATACAGTCATATACATATATGGTAGATGCTTATAGTATGGTATAAATAAATGAGTTTGTGGAAGTGGGCGTGGTACATCGAATAAGCGTGGAATATTTTGTCAGCATAAATCCGACACTATAAGTCATATGAACGTGAAATTTGTTATTCAGTCATACATATGGTAGGTGCTCATAGTAGGGTATACATCAATGAGGTTGTAAAAGTGGGCGTGCCACATCCCATAGGAATATTTTATCAGCTATAACTCCGGAACTATAAGCCACATGAACTTGAAATTTGGTATGCAGACATAACTATGGTAGGTGCTTACAGTAAATTATATATAAAGGGGTTTGTAAAAGTGGGCGTGGCACATCCCATAGGCGTGGAAATTTTTATCAGCTATAATTTCACAACCATCAGTCACATAAAATTGAAATTAGGTATGCAGACATATCTGCCATAGGTGCTTACAGTAGGCTATATATACATGAGTTTGTAAAAAGGGGCGTGGCACATCCCATGGGCGTGGACCCTTTTATTAACTATAACTTGGGAACCATAAGTCCCAAGAACTTGAAATTTGGTGTGCAGGCATATCTACGGTAGGTGCTTTAAGTAAGGCATATATAACTGAGTGGAACATCCCATAGGCGTGGAAAATTCGGAATCATATGTCACGTGAAATTGAAATTTGGTGCGCAGGCGTATCCATAGTAGGTGCGTATAGTAGGCTATATACTGGGTGGTGCCGAATGAGCTGTATGGTTTGAATTCTTTATAACAGTTTTATAAAATCATAATTTTACTTTGAAAAAATCGTAATTTCGGCCAAAAAAAACCTCAAATTTTTGGTTATAATACAGGGTGGCGCCGAATGAGCTATATGTACGGTGACCATAAATATATTTTGAAAATGCAGGACAATGTAGGTATAATTGCGTAGTATAAAAATAACAAATATATACTACATATATACATTTCTCATCATTTGAATAGTGCACCTTTTTTTTGATTTTCTACCATACAAAGTATGCTTACAAAATTTTTATATGGAAGAAAATGCGCAGCACCATCAACAAAAAAAAATTTTCGGCCAATCTTTATTTGTTTTTTTAATTTTCAAAAATTTTTAAAATGGAATGTAGACGTAGAATATGCTATATTTTTATAAAAAGTTAATGAATATTAAACAAACAAAAGGAAAACTGTACCTACTAAGAATTAAAAGGATGCGCTATTCAAATAACGAAGATTATATATTTTTTAATTTTTAATCCAATTTTAAACTTTAAACATAAATCACATTAACTTGGTATTAATCTTTTAGTAATGAATATTTACAAAATTATAATAAGGCGTATTAAATATGACTTTACATGAAATATGGACCTCTGTAAAGCAACTTTTTTAGGCAAAATTTGGGTCGAAAAAAATACCCATGGTTTTAAAGAAGTGTTTTCGAGATTTGTTCGAAAAACGTATTTTTAGTACTTTTTCAGTTATTCCTCAATATCTCATGAAACGACCAACAGTTCGAAAGGTATTGATGGGCTCTTTGCAAAAATATATATTTTTTGTGCAGATTGTGTTCCGTAACATCTACATTTCTCATCAGATTTTCATTTATTTTTTATGAGATATTGACGAATAGGTTCGAAATGTACCAAAAACACGTTTTTCGAAAAAATTACGAAAACGCTTGTTTGAAAGGAAAATTTGCTTGGAAAATATTTTTTTTCTTAAGCGATTACCACAAAATTTGTAGAACAGTATTTTCGATATATTTGATGCTGGTCTTCAATTTGTCGTCATCCATTTTTCATAACCGTACAATATTTAGAACCCATTGACTAGTTGAACCTTAAAAACCAGCTTACCCTTATGTAGTTATCAATTAGTTATCGACACTGCTTTTATTTCGATTAGGAAAAGTTAACAGAGGGGACAGAGGCAGGATACTTTGAAAAAATCAGTACATTTTGGGGGTTTTCTGTTTTGAAAAACTACGCAGGACAGACCTTTAAATAACAGTACAGTGATGCAAAAAACAGAACGGATGGTCACCGTAGCTATATGGTTTGAATTCTTTTTAACAGTTTTCTTTGGGGATATTTGAAAGAAAGAGTGTACGTTAACAAACCAAGAACCATTCCCCAACTCCAAACCAACATTCGAAATGAAGTCATAGCCATTACACCCGAAATTCTGCGAAAAGTTATGGAAAATATGCTAAAAAGAGCACGTATTTATGTGCGAAGCAGAAAATGGACATCACTTACAGGATATCTTTTTCAAAGCTAATTGCAAACAATTCCCCAATAATATACTGTATTTAAAAAAAAAAATTATAATAATCGCATATATAAAAAAGTTATAAACCATTTAAACCATATAGCTCATTCGGCGCCATCCTGTATAAGTGACTTTGTAAAAGGAGGAGCGGCACGTCCCATGGACCTGGAATGTTTTATCAGCTATAACTCCGGAGTAGAGATCTGAAATTTGAAGGGTAGGCTACGATAGGGCATAAAAACACAATTGTAAAAAAATAAAAGATAATCCTTGGCCGATATGGGCGGGCCCGCCCGTTACATACATGTAACAACAGGCCGGATATGGCATACATTTGTTTTAAAGTAAGAGGGTGGGATTTTCCTATGATAAGAATGTAATCTTTACTATGATTTCAAAAACGAAATGGTAAATATTCATTCAACTGCAAAAGAGTACTTAAAACGATATAAGAAAGAAGTTAAAAGTTCACGTCTGTTTATAAAAGTAAAGTTTCTAATAAACAAAGTTTTACATTCACTTGTGTTAAAAATATATGTTTTAAGAAAGATAAAAGTAACAAAATACAAAGTTTATAAAGACAAAAAATGATAATTTTTGAAACACTTAAAACATAAGCCGACATTACATTTTTCACAATAAGTTGTTACGCTGGAGGTGCAGCCATCTCCTTGACATCTGCGCCGTGTGTTATTTGGTATAACAGAAATGAAGTGGTTGCAACGATCATAACGGGAACACTGAGCTTCTTCTCGAGTTTTTGGGTGTCGAAAGCCACTGGGTGGTTTTGGTATACCCAGTGTCGTACAATAATATATTGAAGTTCAGAGAGCGCTGAACCAGATTTGCGATGTAGCAGCCAGGCATTTTGAACAGAAACATCGATAAGCCAAGTGAAAATTGCGAACCACCATTTTTTCCCTCTGGCTCCGATGCGGTAGGCATTTACATTTTGGTCCGTTCTGTCAACTCCACCCATACCAGCGTTGTATGTGGTGACTGCATATGGACGAGGTATGTTTATTGTTCTCTTCTCAACTCTAGAATACCTGCCTACTTTGCTTATGGGATTTTTTCCAAAAACGGTGGAACCAATAGTCACTACCGAATTATCTACCCATTTAGTGATATAAATATCAACAAAATCAATCTTTTTAGTCACAACAAATCCACGCTCTTTCTTTTTCAAAGCTTTTTTGTCAGGTAATGGACATGATTTTGGTAACATATTTTCTCTCAAAGTTCCAGTACCGTAGTAACCACGTTGTTTCAATCCTAACAACATTCCCATTGAGGTGAAAGGTTGTCAAAATAAAAGGCAAAAGGAAGATGCTTTGTATTCTCGTCGAAGTCGTCAACCATCGAAAATAATGGCGAATCATTTTTGCTATATTTCGGTGGATATTCTGGGTTTGTGCGCGGGTTGTTCCCTTGATACGTTTCGAAATTGATGAGGTAGCCAAGTGGTGTATTCAAACACCACATTTTATATCCAAAACGTAAAGGTTTACCCCGAATAAATGGTTTGCATCCATGACGTCCATAGTATTCCACCATGGACTCGTCGTATGATAAATCGGGTTCTGGCTTGAAATTTTTCAAGAACTTTTTTTTTAGAGCATCAGTAAGTGGTCGCAATTTCCAAATTTTGCCTCAGCAGAATAACAGTCAGCATCAACAAAATGAAGGTAGCGAAGTATTAATTCAAACCTATCACGTCTTATCGCATCTGACACCATACCGCAGAAAAAATCTTTATCGTTTGACCAGTAATCTCTTTTGGTTGGTCGGGACGTATAACCAGTGATCAACATAACTCCTATTACGACTTTCATTTCAGTTAAAGTCACATTTGGATTTGGTGCATCATTCAAGACCGCGTATTTATTTGTTTCTTCACAAATAAGTTCCAAAATATCTTCACTGAAAAATTTTTCAAATTGTTGATGTGGTTGTAGATTACTGCAGTCAGTGTAATCGTTCTCTGGAAAGGCTAATCTATCACCAGTTCTTTCTTCAGCATCAAGCCACACCATATCATTTGTTTTAATTTTTTTATTCGCTCGAGGAAGGCTTGGTCTGGATGTTGAGGCTCTTTTCGAGCCTCGTACTTCCAGCTTTCGTGGTGTTCGTTGAATAAATACTGCCTCCTTTTCAGGTGTTTTTTGCACTACCTCTTCAGATTCGAATTCGGTGGCTTGCTGTGTAGAAGGGGCGCGTGGAATACTCAGTTCCTCTGCTGACGTTGTTTTTTCGAATCGCAAAATAACGATTTTGGAATACTATGAGTTGAAGTTGAGACTGGTGATTCCAAAAGACTAGTGTCTATGTTTTTGTATGAATTATTTACAACATCTGTTATGAACGCATTGATTTCCTCTTCTGGAACGGTGTCAGAGAGCATACTGTTTTCTCCTGACCGAGACACTAATTCACATGGAGCCATTAATTGCTTTCGCGGTAAATTTAGCAAATCACCACCATCATCTTTATCAGCTGAGTCTTCCCCCGAGAGCTTCTCTAGAAAAATTTAAATAAAAACAAACTCGACGTATTGCAAACGGTTGTAATGATAGCACCTTCATATTTTGACCAGTTTTGACTACCTATTTTTCTTTTTTTAATGTTCGATATCTTTTTATAAAAGTGTTGCTCAATATCAAACGATAACCATATAAGTCCAAGTTTCAAACTTTGTACAAGAATTAAAGAAATTCAATAAAGTTTTATCTAAATTCCAAGAATTTTAATAAGAGTTTCTAGAAAAATTTGTAATATGCGGTTTTAAAGCTTATTAAATTTTAGTATGTCTAATAAAGTGCAAGTTTGAAGTTTCTGAAAATTCTCGTTGAGTTTTTATAATTGCTGACGGTGTCGTGTACTTTCCTCAATATAACAAATGGTCGAACATATTTTGTATGGAAGAAAATGCGTAACACGTTCAGCAAAAACACAATATCAAAACCCAACGGGATTTTTTGGCAACCGCAAACTTGCACTTTATTGTACTAAAGTATGATAAGCTTTTAAACTGTTTACCAATTTTTTTTTAAGAAACTCTAATTAAAATGCTTGCAATTTCGATGAAACTTTGTTGAATTTTTCCAATTTTTGTACAAAGTTTTAAATTTGGATTTATTTGGTTTTTGTTATAATGAGCCATACTTTTTTAAATAAATACGGGCACTAAAAAATTAAAATAAAAGTAGTCAAAACTGGTCAAAATGTTGAAGTGCTATTATTTTGTCGCGAGCTGTATATAACTATTCTTAATACTGATGTTACATACATGTAACGCCGTCAATTTATGTCTGGCTATAAAAATTTAAAGCTCGAAAATCAAAATTTTTTGGCAAGAAATATTGTCCACATTTAAGAAAACACCACTGCATAAAAAACTTAACAGTTGTAATTACAAAAGTTCAAAAAAAAGAATACTTACCTCCTTCTGTTCGCCATTTGCTCTTTTTTTGTTCTTCACTGAACACACGAAACTAAACACGACTGATTTATTCCACTAACTGACATATACTAAACTACGAATGGCACAAAACGATTAAAGCATTCCTCCCAAATACATTTGCACTTGTATAAGCACCAATGAAATTCAATTTTATTTTTTATTTTCCTAAATGCAAACATTACATGTATGTAACATACGTCGTTAATGGGTTAATGGTAGGTACTTATATTAGGCTATATATAAACAAGTTTGGAAACGAAGGTGTGGCACCTCCAGCAGGCATGGAATTTTATATCAGCTATAACGTCGGAACTATAAGTCCCACGAACTTGAAATTTGGAATGCAGATATATCAACGGTAGATGCTTATATATAAATGGGTTTGTAAAAGGGGGCGTGGCATATCCCATAGGCGTGAAAAATTGAATGAAATTGAAATTTGGTACGCAAACGTATCTATGGTAGGCGCTTATAGTGGAGTATCTTAATATATAAAAATCCCGTGTCACTGTGTTCGTTTACGCTAATCTTCGATACCGCTTAACCTATTTCAATGAAATTTTGGGGGTGTCCATTGTTGGTTCCAGCTTAAAAGATAGGATAGCTGTGAACCTGAGAAAAAATATTTTTTTTCATCGAAATTTTTTCTATGCTTCTCGCATCGTGCTTATGTAATCTATATATAAAAATCGAACTCTTCCAAAACGGCTCGACCGATCTTTATGAAATTTGTTGTGTTATATATGGTAGGTATGAGAATCGGATGTAAAGTATATTTCATACCGCTAGGTGCAGGGGGCTTGGCACCTCCCATACAAAACGAATTTTTCATATTGCACATCTCTGAAAGTGTTCATGGTAGACTACTCGAATATGGTATAGAGATATATGAAAACATTTGCATATTCATGGATAAAAATTGCGGTTATTGGAAAAAGTTACGTGGCACCTCCCATAAAAACCGAATTTTTCATACTGCATATCCCCAAAAATGTTCATGGAAGAGGTCTCGAACTTGGTATGGAGATATATGAAAGCAATCGCAAACTCATGGGGATAAATTGTGGTTATCGGAAAAGGAGGCGTGGCACTTCCCGTACACATCGAATTTTTCATACTGCATATCTCTGAATGTGTTCATGGAAGAGTACTGGAACTTGGTATGTACAAGATATATAAAACGCGGCTGGTCATGAAGAAAAGTTGGGGCTATTGGAAAAAGGGACTTGGCACATCAATGGTAAATTACTCCAAAATGGTATAGAGATATATGAAATCAATCCCATGCTCTTAGAGAAAATTGGGGTTATTTGAAAAGGGGACGTGGCGCCTTTCAAAAGCACTGAAACTATTACGTATCTTTGTATGCATATACAGTTTTGCTAAGTTATTTAAGACTTGCATATACTTGACTATTGCTTCTGCAGTGACATTGTTAAAGGCTCCTTTTATATCGAAGCCCCTACTGCATAATCATCATGCGTGAAGGCTTCCTCTGAGCACTTTAGCAATGTGTGCAGTGCGGTATTTACCGACCTCTTCTTGCAATAAGCATATTGAGCTCTTGAAAGAGAGTCACCAGGAATCTCATTTCTTATGTACAGGTCTTTCAGTCTCTTTAGCCTTTTTAGCAAAAACGAAGAGTCTGATAGGCCTAAAATCCCTAGGGGAAACATGAGAGCCTTTTTCGGCCTTCGGGATTAACGCAAAACTGACTACCCTCCAAACCTTGCGGATGTACTCGTTCCTCACGCAGTTCGCATAAATACGATCAAACCAATTGCACGACACCTTCAGAGCCTTTTGCAGGTGCGCAGGTATGATGCCATCGGTCCCCGGCGACTTTAATGATGTGATCATCGTCCAAAAGATCGGAGAAGTACAGGATCTGGGAGGAGATTCTG
>NW_023459501.1:42327-44953 GCF_013731165.1 Rhagoletis pomonella | reverse complement strand
AAGAAGAAGATGAAGATGAAGATGAAGATGAAGATGAAGATGAAGATGAAGATTAAAATGAAGATAAGGATGAAGATCGTAACCCCTTAACTTAACTTAACTCACCTCAACTCATCTCACCTCCGCTTAAAAACTTACTCCACCTGAGCTCACCACACATTAGTTCACCACACCTTAACTCCCCACACCTCAACTGACCATACCTAAACCCCCCACACCTAAATCCACCACACCTAAATCCTCCACCCCTTAATTCACCACACGTCAAATTTCTCACCACACTTTAACTCCCCACACCTAAACTCACCACATTTATTAAGCCCACCACACCTGAATTTACAACACCGTATCTCCCACACCTTATAGACATGTTTTCTTTACTCCCCTTTTACGGCTAAACTATACCTCAAAGGTATAAACAATTGTATATCATTATAAAGGTATTTTGATGCTGATGTGCAGACAATTTTTTAAATTTCAAATTGGGTTAACATAAAGCGAAAAAATTAAATCAAATGTGACACCAATACTAATGCCTAATGGGACCAACTGTACTTCTCTCGGAAGTAGAGTACTTTTTTTTCGCTTTTGTACTTCGTAATTCGAAGCACAGTCAAATGTACTTCTTTGCGATATTTTGTACTTCAGGAGGGAGATTCTGTAACCAGTTAGCGACAATATTCGGATCGCTAGGATATAAAGGGTTTTGCGTCAAAAAGTACGATCACGATTGGAAAATTGTCGCTAACTGGTTACAGAATCTCCTCCCAGATCCTGTACTTCTCCGATCTTTTGGACGATGGTCACATGGCCTGGGCGATAAATCCGTTCAAACCATTAAAGTCGCTGGGGACCGATGGCATCATACCTGCGAACCTGCAAAAGGCTCTGAAGGTGTCGTGCAATTGGTTTGATCCTATTTATGCGAACTGCGTGAGGACCGGGTACATCCGCAAGGTTTGGAGGGTAGTCAGTTTTGCGTTAATCCCGAAAGTCGAAAAAGGCTCTCATGTTTCCCCTAGGGATTTTAGGCCTATCAGACTCTTCGTTTTTGCTAAAAAGGCTAGAGAGACTGAAAGACCTGTACATAAGCAATGAGATTCCTGGTGACTCTCTTTCAAGAGCTCAATATGCTTATTGCAAGAAGAGGTCGGTAAATACTGCACTGCACACATTGCTTAAGTGCTCAGAGGAAGCCTTCGCAGTAGGGGCTTCGACATAAAAGGAGCCTTTAACAATGTCACTGCAGAAGCAATAGTCAAGTATATGCATAATCTAAGGGTTGAAACCAACCTAATAAGCTTATTTCATTACAGAACTGTCGCGGCGGAGTGGGGAGCATCTGCACTCAGTGCAGAGCCAACAGGACCACTCCACAAGGTATTGTTCTCTCTCCCCTACTCTGGATTGCGGTTGTAAACGACCTTCTAGAGGAACTGGAAAAAGTGGGCTGTCGGGTGATCGCCTATTTAGATGATGTAGAACTTCGGTTAAGGGACGATTTCTATACACCCTTTTTGATCTGGATCAAGGCTACCTGAGCCAGGTAACAAGGAGGGCGATCAGCGGCGGCTGTCGTAGAAGCCTAACATTGAGGAAAGGGTAGGAAAGATGTCGGTTGCCTTGTACCGCTGTAGGGGAGCTATCGGTAAAAGGTGTGGTCTCTCGCCCAAATTAGTTCATTAGCTCTAGGAAACCAGATTAATGCGTATATTGTTTCAAGGAGCCCTTGTGTGGTGAAACTCACTATAGAAGGCTACACTAGTAAAACAGAAATTAGCGGAGCATTAGGAACCACACCCACACTGGCGCTTAACATACATATGTTGAGAACGGTACCTGCGGATATTGCAAACAGAACAGTCGTAGCACGAACTGCTATTAGGATAAGAGAAACCGGGTCCTTTTGTAACATACAAAAGGAAAAGGAGACGGTTCGTTGCTGCAGAAAATTTTTTTATAGGGCAGTTTAGAACACGTTATCTCTCAAGTGCTAGTGATGGGGGTTCTGACAGGACATTGTGAGAATAGGAATTTCGACTGATCCTTTCGTATCAGCTGTCAAGAAGAAGATGGGGTGGAATCATATCCACACTTTCTTTTAGACTGCCCAACCTTCGTGAGGCTAAGATGGAAGCATTTTGGCTCGCACTTCTAAACAAACACTGAGCTCTCATGGATCGAAATTAGCCGCATTCGAAATTTCGTAACGGGCATGCGGCGTTAACTTAGCCCAACCTAACCTGTACTTCTTTGAGATATGAAATAGTTGGTCACATTAAAAATTCCGTACATGTACATGGTTGGGGCGGAAATGCCTCCTAAATGTATGCTTTAATATTGATAGTGAATTAAAGAAATCTGCTAAACAGCAGTTTAGGAATCAGATTTATGAAGATTAAGATTCATGCAAGGAAGAAGGTAAAATTGAATATGTAGAAGAAGAAAGGGATAAAGGCAAAGATTAGAATAAAAGTAAAGAAACTTAAATATAAACGAAGGTGAATATGAAGATGAACATGAACATGAACTTGAACATGAACATGAAGGCGAAGATAAACATAAACATAAACATTAAAAGCGATAGAGACAAAGATAGAGAGGAAGAAAGTGATAGGGATAAAAA
>NW_023459501.1:38637-42227 GCF_013731165.1 Rhagoletis pomonella | reverse complement strand
AAAAAGGATATACAACTGAAGAATGTGCGATGTTATATTGTGATGTGCTATGCTACATATGACATGTTATTTAATCTTATGTTATGGTATGTTATGTTATGTTATGCTAAGTACTCAGCTAAACTCCCCTCCATGGGTTTATCCAATTAATGTTATTTCAGCTCAACTCAACTCACATAAACTATCCTTAATTTTAGCGGTTGAATTTCAACCGCTGGGCGAACACTAGTATATATAAATAGGCAAGCATGATTTAACTGGGAACAATTTTCTCCCATCTTTCTTAACCGAAAAGAACGATTGTTGCTTTGTTGGAAAGGTGTTTCGTAGGAGGAGTGCACAAATTTTAACTTTTCCGATAGGTGGCGCAGGGGTCGACCTATACTAAAAAATCGCATTTAGAGTCCGATTTGTTTCAAACACAGATCATATATTCGCTACATAAGGATAAATACACCTGCCAAAAATGAGCCCGATAGCTGGTTCCAAAGTCGAGTTATGGCAAATTCAGTTCCATGCAATATGTTCTCATATCTATATATATAAAAATGAAATGTTTTCCGTATGACGGCGATGCCTGACCAAACCGCTTAACCGATTTCCATTCTGTAAACAGGACTTTTTTGGACCTTCTGTGTCGAAGGTTTTTTGATTAAAAAAAATTTGAAATTTTTTGTTGTTGTTGCCGAAAAACGATTTCACAATTTCATAGAGTTTTCCGTATATTGAATATCACTACACTACTAAACGGCTGGACCGATTTCGTTCATATTTGGAAGATATTTCAGCACCTTGAAGGGAAATATTTGGACTAAAAATTTAATCGCTAGGTGGCGCTGGGGTCAGGATATTCGTAAAAATTGCATTTACTTGCTGATTTGGCTGATATTTAGAAAACAATTTAGCCAATTTAAATGAAATATTTGGACTTGAAACTTACACGAGAGGTGGCTCTGTGGCCGAGACATCCCCAAAACTTATTTTACGCTAAGAGAAGGATATATCTACTATGTATGTAGATATAGATGTACTATGTATGTGCCAGGTTGCAGCCTAAACGGACGGACACAATCGAACAAAATTTTGACAGAGTATTGCCATGACACCTGGGCCTATAATAGGGTAAAAAATTGGGATTCGACAAGGGGGCGTGGCTCCTCCCATAGGCGTGAAATATTTAATCAGCCATAACTTCGAAACTATAAGTCACATGAACTTAAAATTCGGTATGCAGTCATATATATGGTAGGTGCTTACAGTAGAGTATATATAAATGACTTTGTAAAAGTGGGTGTGGCACATCCCATAGGCGTGAAATTTGTTATCAATCATAACTTCGGAACCACAAGTCACATGAACTTGAAGTTTGGTATACAGTCATATATATGGTAGGTGCTTATAGTATGGTATAAATAAATGAGTTTGTAGAAGTGGGCGTGGTACATCCAATAGGCGTGGAATATTTTATCAGCTAAAAATCCGACACTATAAGTCATATGAACGCGAAATTTGTTATTCAGTCATACATATGGTTGGTGCTTATAGTAGGGTATATATCAATGAGGTTGTAAAAGTGGGCGTGCCACATCCCATAGGAATATTTTATCAGCTATAACTCCGGAAATATAAGCCACATGAACTTGAAATTTGGTATGCAGACATAACTATGGTACGTGCTTACAATAAATTATATATAAAGGGGTTTGTAAAAGGGGGCGTGGCACATCCCATAGGCGTGGGAATTTTTATCAGCTATAATTTCACAACCATCAGTCACATGAAATTGAAATTAGGTATGCAGACATATCTGCGGTATGTGGCTATATATACATGAGTTTGTAAAAAGGGGCGTGGCACATCCCATGGGCGTGGACCCTTTTATCAACTATAACTTGGGAACCATAAGTCCCAAGAACTTGAAATTTGGTGTGCAGGCATATCTACGGTAGGTGCTTTAAGTAAGGCACATATAACTGAGTGGAACATCCCATAGGCGTGGAAAATTCGGAATCATATGTCACGTGAAATTGAAATTTGGTGCGCAGACGTATCCACAGTAGGTTCTTATAGTAGGTTATATACTGGGTGGCACCGAATGAGCTATATGGTTTGAATTCTTTATAACAGTTTTTTTTTACTCTATGCCAACGGGATTCACGCCTGGAAATGACCTGCCAGCAGCGTTGCCGAATGCTTTTGCTGAAAAATCGTCATTTTACTTTGAAAAAATCGTAATTTCGGCCAAAAAAAAACTCAAATTTCTGGTTATAATACTGGGTGGCGCCGAATGGGCTATATGGTTTGAATTCTTTTTAACAGTTTTCTTTGGGGATATTTGAAAGAAAGAGTGTACGTTAACAAACCAAGAACCATTCCCCAACTCCAAACCAACATTCGAAATGAAATCATGGCCATTACACCCGAAATTCTGCGAAAAGTTATGGAAAATATGCTAAAAAGAGCACGATTTATGTGCGAAGCAGAAAATGGACATCACTTACAGGATATATTTTTCAAAGCTAATTGCAAACAATTCCCCAATGATATACTGTATTTAAAAAAAAAAAATTTAATACTCGCATATATAAAAAACTTATAAACCATTTAAACCATATAGCTCATTCGGCGCCATCCTGTATAAGTGACTTTGTAAAAGGGGGAGCGGCACGTCCCATGGACCTGGAATGTTTTATCAGCTATAACTCCGGAGTTATAAGTCGCTTGAACTTGAAATTTCGTACGCAGTCATTTTAATGTTAGGTACTTATATTAGGCTATATATAAACAAGTTTGGAAACGAAGGTGTGGCACCTCCAACAGGCATGGAATTTTATATCAGCTATAACGTCGGAAGTATAAGTCCCACGAACTTGAAATTTGGAATGCAGATATATCAACGGTAGATGCTTATATATAAATGGGTCTGTAAAAGGGGGCGTGGCATATCCCATAGGCGTGGAAAATTTTATCAGCTATAATTTCAAAACCATAAGTCAAATGAAATTGAAATTTGGTACGCAAACCTATCTATGGTAGGCGCTTATAGTGGAGTATCTTAATATATAAAAATCCCGTGTCACTGTGTTCGTTTACGCTAATCTTCGAGACCGCTTAACCTATTTCAATGAAATTTTGGGGGTGTGTATTGTTGGTTATGGAAAATATGCTAAAAAGAGCACGTATTTATGTGCGAAGCAGAAAATGGACATTACTTACAGGATATATTTTTCAAAGCTAATTGCAAACAATTCCCCAATGATATACTGTATTTAAAAAAAAAAAAATTATAATACTCGCATATATAAAAAACTTATAAACCATTTAAACCATATAGCTCGTTCGGCGCCATCCTGTATAAGTGACTTTGTAAAAGAGGGAGCGGCACGTCCCATGGACCTGGAATGTTTTATCAGCTATAACTCCGGAGCTATAAGTCGCTTGAACTTGAAATTTCGTACGCAGCCATTTTAATGTTAGGTACTTATATTTGGCTATATATAAACAAGTTTGGAAACGAAGGTGTGGCACCTCCAACAGGCATGAAATTTTATATCAGCTATAACGTCGGAAGTATAAGTCCCACGAACTTG
>NW_023459501.1:35724-38627 GCF_013731165.1 Rhagoletis pomonella | reverse complement strand
ATATATAAAAATCCCGTGTCACTGTGTTCGTTTACGCTAATCTTCGATAGCGCTTAACCTATTTCAATGAAATTTTGGGGGTGTGTATTGCTGGTTCCAGCTTAAAAGGTAGGATAGCTGTGAACCCGAGAAAAAATATTTTTTTTCATCGAAATTTTTTCTATGCTTCTCGCATCGTGCTTATCTAATCTATATATAAAAATCGAACTCTTCCAAAACGGCTCGACCGATCTTTATGAAATTTTTTGTGCTATATATGGTAGGTATGAGAATCGGATGTAAAGTATATTTCATACCGCTAGGTGCAGGGGGCGTGGCACCTCCCATACAAACCGAATTTTTCATATTGCACATCTATGGAAGTGTTCATGGTAGACTACTCGAATATGGTATAGAGATATATGAAAACATTTGCATATTCATGGATAAAAATTGCGGTTATTGGAAAAAGTTACGTGGCACCTCCCATAAAAACCGAATTTTTCATACTGCATATCCCCGAAAATGTTCATGGAAGAGGTCTCGAACTTGGTATGGAGATATATGAAAGCAATCGCATACTCATGGAGATAAATTGTGGTTATCGGAAAAGGAGGCGTGGCACTTCCCATACACATCGAATTTTTCATACTGCATATCTCTGAATGTGTTCATGGAAGAGTACTGGAACTTGGTATGTACAAGATATATAAAACGCGACTGGTCATGAAGAAAAGTTGGGGCTATTGGAAAAACGGACTTGGCACCTGCCATGGTAAATTACTCGAAAATGGTATAGAGATATATGAAATCAATCCCATGCTTTTAGAGAAAATTGGGGTTATTTGAGGGGACGTGGCGCCTTTCAAACGCACTGAAACTATTACGTATCTTTGTATGCATGTACAGTGCCAAGTTATTTAAGACGGCAAATATGCCTTCTGACAACCACCAAACCGTAATATTAGAAGACAAATGCGGCACTAAAAATCATGAACGGGAACTCTTGGTGAAAATGTTGGACCAAAATGTCTCAATACACGGTTAAAAATTTCGGTTTTAATTTTAAACTTTTTGGACTACATAAATTCAGTTTCAAATACAAACCTTCTAAATTAAAAAAAAGAGGGCACATATGTTGGGTTTATAGTTTAAACAGTTCGGTTTAAATTTTAAACCCAAACATTTTCATAATCTATATATATATAAATGAAATGTTTTTCGTATGACCGCGATGTCTGACCAAACGGCTGAACATTCTGTGTGGAAGGTTTCTCGATTAAAAAAAATTCAAAACTTTTTGTTGTTGTTGCCAAAAAATTAAGATTTCTGCGACGTCACGATTTCACAATTCCTTACAGTTTTCTGTACATTGAATGTCACTAAACTATGAAACGGCTAGACCGATTTGGTTCATATTTGGAACATATATCAGTACCTTGAAAAGAAATATTTCTACAAAAAATTTGCTCGCTAGGTGGCGCTGGGGTCAGAATATTCCTAAAAATTACATTCACCTGCTGATTTGGCTCATATTTAGAAAACAATTTAGCCAATTTAAAAGAAATATTTGGACTTGAAACTTACACGATAGGTGGCCCTGTGGCCGAGACATCCCCAAAAATTATTGTACGCTAAGAGATATACATATCTACTATATATTTGTGGAAGTATGTATGTATGTATGTACCAGGTTGCAGCCTAAACGGACGGACAGAATCGAACAGAATTTTGACAGAGTATTGCCATGACACCTAGGCCTATAATAGGGTAAACAAAAATTGGGATTCGACAAGGGGGCGTGGCACCTCCCATAGGCGTGAAACTTTTAATCAGCCATAACTTTGGAACTATAAGTCACATGAACTTAAAATTCGGTATGCAGTCATATATATGGTAGGTGCTTACAGTAGAGTATATATAAATGACTTTGTAAAAGTGGGCGTGGCACATCCTATAGGCGTGAAATTTGTTATCAATCATAACTTCGGAAACATAAGTCACATGAACTTGAAATTTGGTATACAGTCATAAATATGGTAGGTGCTTATAGTAGGGTATATATAAATGAGTTTGTAAAAGTGGGCGTGGCACATCCCATAGGAATATTTTATCAGCTATAACTCCGGAACTATATGTCACATGAACTTGAAATTTGGTGTGCGGTCATATATATGGTAGGTGCTTACAGTAAGGTATATATAAATGAGTTTGCGAAAGGAGGCGTGGCACACCCCATAGGAGTGGAATATTTTATCAGCTATAAATCCGAAACTATAAGTCATATGAACTTGAAATTTGTTATTCAGTCACACATATGGTGGGTGCTTATCGTAGGGTATATATAAATGAGCTTGTAAAAGTGGGCGTGGCACATCCCATAGGAATATTTTATCACCTATAACTCCGGAATTATATGTCACATGAACTTGAAATTTGGTATGCAGTCATATATATGGTAGGTGCTTACAGTAAGGTATATATAAATGAGTTTGCAAAAGGAGGCGTGGCACACCCCATAGGCGTGGAATATTTTATAAGCTATAAATCCGAAACTATAAGTCATATGAACTTGAAATTTGTTATTCAGTCACACATATGGTAGGTGCTTATAGTAGGGTATATATAAATGAGTTTGTAAAAGTGGGCGTGGCACATCCCATAGGAATATTTTATCAGTTGTAACTCCGGAACTATATGTCACATGAACTTGAAATTTGATATACAGTCATAAATATGGTAGGTGCTTATAGTATGGTATAAATAAAAGATTTTGTAGAAGTGGGCGTGACACATCCAATAGGCGTGGAATATTTTATCAGCTATAAATCCGAAACTATGAGTCATATGAACTTGAAATTTGTTATTCAGTCACACATATGGTAGGTGCTTATAGTAGGGTATATATAAATGAGTTTGTAAAA
>NW_023459501.1:27313-35714 GCF_013731165.1 Rhagoletis pomonella | reverse complement strand
TTTATCAGCTATAACTCCGGAACTATATGTCACATGAACTTGAAATTCGGTATGCAGTCATATATATGGTAGGTGCTTACACTAAGGTATATATAAATGAGTTTGCAAAAGGAGGCGTGGCACACCCCATAGGGGTGGAATATTTTATCAGCTATAAATCCGAAACTATAAGTCATATGAACTTGAAATTTGTTATTCAGTCATACATATGTACATAAGGTAGGTGCTTATAGTATATTATGTATTTATATATAATAAATTAGTTTGAAAAAGTGGGCGTGGCGCATCCCATAGGAATATTTTATCAGCTATAACTCCGGAACTATAAGTCACATGAACTTGAAATTTGGTATGCAGTCATATATATGGTAAGTGCTTACAGTAAGTTATATATAAATGAGTTTCCAAAAGGAGGCGTGGCATATCCAATAGGCGTGGAATATTTTATCAGCTATAAATCCGAAACTATAAGTTATATGAACTTGAAATTTGTTATTCAGTCATACATACATACGGTAGGCGCTTACAGTAGGGTATATATAAATGAGTTTGAAAAAGCGGGCGTGGCACATCCCGTAGGATTATTTTATCAGCTATAACTCCGGAACTATAAGTCACATGAACTTGAAATTTGGTAAGCAGATATAGCTATGGTAGGTGCTTACAGTAAGGTATATATAAAGGGGTTTGTAAAAGGGGGCGTGGCACATCCTATAGGCGTGGACTATTTTATCAGCTATAAATCCGAAACTATAAGTCATATGAACTTGAAATTTCTTACTCAGTCATACATACATATGATAGGCGCTTATAGTAGGGTATATATAAATGAGTTTGCAAAAGGAGGCGTGGCACATCCCATAGGCGTGGAAAATTCGGAATCATATGTCACGTGAAATTGAAATTTGGTACGCAGACGTAACTGTAGCAGGTGCTTATAGTAGGCTATATATAAGTGAGTTTGTAAAAGGGGGATCGGCACGTCCCACGGACCGGGAATATTTTACCAGCTATAACTCCGGAACTCGCTTGAACTTGAAATTTCGTACGCAGCCATTTTAATGGTAGGTACTTATATTAGGAAATACATAAATCAGTTTGGAAAAGAGGGCGTGACACATCCAATAGGCATGGAATTTTTTATCAGCTATAACTTCGGAGATATAAGTCCAACGAACTTGAAATTTGGTATGCAGATATATCAATGGTAGGTGCTTATATATAAATGGGTTTCTAAAAGGGGGCGTGGCACTTACCATTGGCGTGGAAAATTTTATCAGCTATAATTTCAAAACCATAAGTCAAATGAAATTGAAATTTGGTACGCAAACGTATTTATGGGAGGTGCTTATATTAGGGTCTTAATATACAAATATCCCGTGTCACTGTGTTCGTTTGCGCTAATCCCCGAAACCGCTCAACCGATTTTAATGAAATTTTGTGGGTGTGTATTGTTGGTTCCATCTTAAAAGATAGGATAGTTGTGAACCCGACAAAAAATATATTTTTTTCATCGAAATTTTTTCTATGCTTCTCGCATCGTGCTTATCTAATATATGTACATATAAAAATCGAACTCTTCCTAAACGGCTCGACCCATCTTTATGAAATTTTTTGTGTTATATATGGTAGGTATGAGAATCGGATGTAAAGTGTATTTCATACCGCTAGGTGCAGGGGGCGTGGCACCTCCCATACAAACCGAATTTTTCATATTGCACATCCCTGGAAGTGTTCATGGTAGACTACTCGAATATGGTATGGAGATATATGAAAACAATCGCATACTCATGGAGATAAATTGTGGTTATCGGAAAAGGAGGCGTGGCACTTCCCATACACATCGAATTTTTCATACTGCATATCTCTGAATGTGTTCATGGAAGCGTACTGGAACTTGGTATGTACAAGATATATAAAACGCGACTGGTCATGAAGAAAAGTTGGGGCTATTGGAAAAAGGGACGTGGCACCTCCCATGGTAAATTACTCGAAAATGGTATAGAGATATATGAAATCAATCCCATGCTCTTAGAGAAAATTGGGCATTATTTGAAAAGGGGACGTGGCGCCTTTCAAACGCAATGAAACTATTACGTATCTTTGTATGCATGTACAGTTTTGCTAAGTTATTTAAGACGGCAAATATGCCTTCTGTCAACCACCAAACCGTAATATTAGAAGACAAATGCGTCACTAAAAATCATGAACGTGAACTCTTGGCGAAAATGTTGGACCAAAATGTTTCAATACACGGTTAAAAATTTCGTTTTTAATTTTAAACTTTTTGGACTACATATATGACCAAACTACATAAATTCAGTTTCAAATACAAACCTTCTAACTTAAAAAAAAGAGATATATATAAAAATGAAATATCTTTCGTATGACGGCGATGCCTGACCAAACGGTTGAACCGATTTCAATTCTGTACAAAGCACATTTTTGGACCTTCTGTGTGAAAGACTCTTTGATTTAAAAAAATATGAAATTTTTTGTTGTTGTTGCCGAAAAATGAAGAAAGCTGAGACGTCACGATTTCACAATTTCATAGAGTTTTCCGTATATTGAATGTCACTAAACTACTAAACGGCTAGACCGATTTCGTTCATATTTGGAACATATTTCAGCACCTTGAAGGGAAATATTTCGACTAATAATTTAATCGCTAGGTGGCGCTGGGGTCGGAATATTCATAAAAATTGCATTTACTTGCTGATTTGGCTCATATTTTGAAAACAATTTAGCCAATTTAAAAGAAATATTTGGACTTGAAACTTACACGATAGGTGGCCCTGTGGTCGAGACATCCCCAAAAATTATTTTATGCTAAGAGAAGGATATATCTACTATATATTTGTGGAAGTATGTATGTATGTATGTATGTGCCAGGTTGCAGCCTAAACGGACGGACAGAATCGAACAAAATTTTGACAGAGTATTGCCGTGACACCTGGGCCTATAATAGGGTAAAAAATTGGGATTCGACAAGGGGGCTTGGCATCTCCCATAGGCGTTAATCAGCCATAACTTCGAAACTATAAGTCACATGAACTTGAAATTTGGTATGAAGTAGGGATGTCAATTTTCGGGGTTTTGTCGATCCCGGGATTTTCGGGATCTGAAAATACAATCCCGGGATCCCGGGATTGTCCCGAAATTCAGGCAGTTTTATTTTCGTAATTTTTCCTTTTGCCTAAAAAGTGCAAAACATTTGTGATCATCCTATTATAGTATTTTAAATCAGATTGATATAACAAAAAAAAAGTACAATTTATTGCAATTCACTTACATATTTATTAAGGCGATAAATCAATATTTTCAATCACCAAAAAACAAACATAAAATTTGACAAACATATATGTATGTATCAAGGAGTACTATCAAGGGAGTTTTTAGCAACTTTAAAATTGCACTTTATTGTATTAAATTGAATGGGCTATAAAACTGCATACTAGAACTTTTTGTAAAAATTATGATTAAAAAGTTTGATATTTTTATGATAATTTGGTGAACTTAAACCAACTTTCTCTAAAGTGTGAAATTTTGATTTACATGATTTTTGTTGTAAAATCAGCTATATTTTTTTTCATCAACAAAAAAATACCTTGAAAAATATTTTGAATATTGCAAAAAAATCGATGCAAAATACTTTTGTAAGTGACTGTATTTGGTACAGCAGTAACTGCCTATGTAACTATATAAAATTTTTTAAAAAAGAGTTAACTAGAGTAAGCAGTAAAGATTATTCATGAATAAGACAACGATTAAAGACATGAGCCACTTAACAATAGTACGAGATTTTATTTTTTGAATTTTGAATTGTGTCGTGATTGCAGAGGACCATCGATATGTGAATTCATATATTTCGATAATGAAATAAATTCGAGCATAAATACGATTTTTAGTTACATATACATATGTAACTCAATTTCAGCGCCACCTGGCGGCAAATTTTTTTCGAAAGAATCATTTTTCCTTTTATCAATACATATTTTGAATCTGAGGATAATCGGACCATAAACACGATTTTTAGTAATAGCTCGACTCCAACGCCACCTGGCGGCTCTTTGTTTTGCAGCGGTATTGTTTTTCTTATTGTCAATACATATCTCAAATATGAGGCGAATCGGACCATAAATAAGGGTTTTACTAATAACTCGACTCCAGCGCCACCTAGCGGTTGTTTTCAAAATTATTCTGCTATTCGGAAGGTAGACAATTTCAAAAAACAAATATCATAAAAATCGGTCCAGCCGTTCTTGAGTTATAAATGGCGTAACTAACATGACTTTGTAGACGGGTAGACGGTAGAGCAATGGGCGTGGGTCCAGTGGGTCCAAGGCTTTTGCCACGCAATGAAGCCACCATTTGCAGGAATACATCGGTGTTATGGCGGCATACTATGCGGCTAGCAGTGGATGACCTACGGTGGTCTCAAAAAATGTGAAGTTAGTTTGTGCAGCGAAATTGCTGTGTATGGCGGAGTCCCACTTACGAATGGAAACCGTATTTGAATTGTGTTAGCAGTGTCTAAAATTATTCATAATGGCTAGTCTGTGGTGTCGCAAGAGGACAACTCTACTGAGCTAACGACAATATGCTTTTATGCGACCCCCCGCCCCCCCGTTCCTTAATTCCTATGGTTTACAGGATTTAGTTAGAAATAGTTCTGGTACACATTTACGATGTCTTCAGTAATATATTCCGGACTACTAATACTAAACTAAATACTGTAGCTAAATATCTCAAAATAAATGTAAAATTTAATTTAAAATATTTTTTTTTTAATTGAAGAAAACTAATTTTATTTATATACTTTTTATTTTATTCACAGTTGGTGAATGCAAGGAGAAATGGCGAAACATTACCAACAATTTGGTTCGCAGCCTAAAAGCACCGCCAAGTGGCTCTGGCGCGAAAGCTAAAAAACCATATTACCTTCATGACTCCCTACAATTTGTGCTGCAGTATATACGGCCTGTAAAACATTCGTCCGGAAATGAAAGCTGTGCTTTATACAGCGATGTGGACCTCTTCACTGAAAGCGACGAGGTAGAGTTATGCACGGAGGAAAATTCGTATGACCCGATACCGGAAACGTCACAAAGAGTAGAAAGCGGAGTTAAGGCAAGAAAACGGAAAAAAGAGAGTGATGGCGATGTTGCTGAGGTGGTAATGGAAATAGTAAAATGAAGGGAGAATAGGAAGGGACGGGATGAGGGACGTGATGACGATCGGCGAATGTTTTTTTTTAAGCTTGATGCCGGATGTTAACAAGTTGAGCGATGAAAACTTCATGCAATTTCGAATAAATATAATAGTTGAGCTACAGAAGATTTTATTTCAGCAGGAAAGGTCTACGAACTCTTTTCCCAGTCGAAATCCAACTCAATTCTGTTACCCGACCTGTTCTACTCCTGTTGCTTCAGCAGATGATGCATCTTCGGAGCCAAACGACCAAAATCAAAGCATTTTTGATCAGCCTGAGGCAACATTTTTCGTAGAACAATAAGCTTTTTATAAACTTATATATCATTACCTTATTACAGAAAGGCCCTACTCCTTTTTTTGTTAAAAACTCGTGACTGAAAAACTTTAGTTTTCCTAAAGTTTCATAACTACTCTGTAAAGAAACAAAAAGGCCTTTCTACGCTAGGCGATAAATTAAAGTGTACACCTTGATCTAATATAATATTCACAATTATTTTTAATATAGTTCATTCTATAATATAAACCACTTAAATCAAAGTTTCACACTTTATATAAAGTACACGAAAATTATAAAATTTTTTTGTCACATTTGCTTCCATATAACGAATAAACACAATTTATTTTTATATGGAAGAAATCCGCAACACCTTCAAAAAAAATTCTATAAAATCAACAGTAATTTTTAGCGACTTGAAACTTGCACTTTGTTTACTAAACTTGAATGGGCTACAAAACGGTATACTCGAAAATTTTCTAGAAATTCTGAATAATAATTTTAAAATTTTTGGAATTTTCATGTACTTTATATAAAGTGTGAAACTTTGATTTATATGGTTTATGTTATAGAATGAACTATATTAAAACTACACTACACTTTAATTTGTCGCCTAGTTGCTGATATAAAAATCCACCCAAGACTTAACTATCATCGCATGTTAGAAGAATTTACTATTGCAAAGCTAAAATTAACATCACTGATGACAGCAAAGTCCAAGATTGCTTCTAACATCAAATGTAGTTTTAGTGAAATTTATAGAAAATTTGTATTGAAAAAAAGGTCTCTATATCCTATAATTAAAAAATCAAAATGTATTGTAAATGTTCCTAAAACATTGTACCTTTCATTGAAGTACAAATTAATATTTATATATGAAGCAAGTAAATATATCTACGTACTTACACACTCATGACGAAAAATATAGTTGTTTGACATTGTGACCAGTTTAGAATCCTTTTGTTTTTTATTATTAATGTATAGATTATTGTATGATAAAACCGCTATTAAAAGTTTGAAGTTTTTATGAAAACTTCTTAAATATTTCTAAATTTTGTACAAAATTTGAAATTTGGATTTATGTGGCTTTTGTTATACAGTAAGCTATACTTTTATAAAAAGTTAAAAAACCAAAGAAAATTGTTCGAAACTGATCAAAATGTTGAACAACTATTTTTTTGGACATGAGTGTATACAAACATGTTTACAATAATTATATAGACTGAAGTAATTTTTTTTGAATACCTACCAGGGACCGTAATCATTATGAGTTTTATCAAAAAAATTAACTTTTAATCATTATTTTGAGATTTTAATACTTGCGATCAATCATAATAATCACATTTTGCGTTTTAATGTATTACTCAGAAAATACAATCATTTATTGAGTTATATTTTTTTGATCAAAAATAAAACTCATTTTTCGAGCGTTTTTTTTTGCTCTGAAGTAATACTTATTTTGTTAGTTATTTTCTTTTTGATCAATAATAATAATTGTATTATGAGTTTTATAGTTTTGATCAGAAATAATCATAATTTTTTGAGTTTTATTTCTTTAATCAAAAATAATGATTATTTTTTGAGTTTTATTATTTTGATCGAAAATAAAACTCATTTCTTGAGCGTAATTTTTTCCCTCAGAAATAAAAATTAACTTTTGAGTTTTATTTTTTTTGCAGATCGAAAAACTCAAAACGCCTCACTTCACCTAAACTCAACTCACCACACCTTAACTCACCTCACCTCACCTCAACTCATCTCATCTCAACTCACCCTAACTTACCTCACCTCAACTCACCACACCTCAACTCACCTTAACTTACCTAAACTCATCTTAAAGCAACTCGCCTCAACTCACCACACCTAACTCTTCTCATGGAACTCATGCCACGGTTCCCCGGAAGCTAAGTTCGTGAAAGTCTTGACGAAACCCCACTCAACTTATTGTTAGTTATGTTAAGTTCGAAACATGCAACTGTTATCGCTGTTATTTGCTTGAACTTTCAGTTTAAGTTGCATCCATAGAATATAAAACTCCCCCAAAAATAATTGACTGGATTTCAGTTTTATAGTTGCCTCATAGATTGCAACCAATTCGTCCACATCTCTCGACTCAGCGATGTTTAGATTGAATTTATCTTCGACTAGCAGACCCGGCGAACTTCGCCCGCCCAAAATTTTTATATATTTTATTAAAACTTTTTGGTCCAACATTTTCACCAACAATTCACGTTTACGATTTTCATTGGCACATTCGTCTGCTAAGATTATGGTTTGGTGGTCATTTGCCGCTTTAAATAACCTAATAAATATCCGTGAAGAAGTTCTTGAAATTCTCCATTTGTGCGGAATTTCATAGCACGGTTATTCGCAAAGCGAAATAAATTATTTTCTCTTCACTCCCTGGTGGAAACAATGACCCGGTTCTATAGTAAATGTCCTAGAAGCTTTACAGTATAGTTGGTGGCACTTTCAAAATGGGTGCGAATAATTGTTCTACAGAAATGCAATATACATATACTTATTTCAGACGAAATACCTTAAAAGTTTGAACGCATAATAATATTGGAAAATCACATCCATTGGGCCAATCGCAACCCCTTTTCAAATAGCCCAAATTTTCTCCATGGGTATGGGCTTGATTTCAACTACATACGTATCTGAATACTTACAGAGATATGCAGTATAAAAATTCGATTTATATAATAGGTGCCACGCCCCACTTTCCAACAGCTACCCTCTTTCTTCATGAGTATGCGATTGATTTCGCATATCTCCATACCAAGTTCCAGAACTCTACCATGAACACTTCCAAAGATAGGCAGTATGAAAAATTCGGTTTGTATGGAAGATGCCACGCCCCCTTTTCCAATAGTTCCACTTTTTCCTCAAGAGTTGATTGCGTATATCTCC
>NW_023459501.1:25446-27213 GCF_013731165.1 Rhagoletis pomonella | reverse complement strand
AATTATTTTGGGATAGCAAATTTAAAATCGACGAAAATCCAAACAATTATGTAATGGTGATTTCGTTTGTACCAAAAAAATGTCGCCTTTTGATTGCCCCTTTCTCCCTTCGTGTTCGATTCTAAATTAAGGGCAAAGGGTGAAATCATTTTGTGTTCGTTTCTTAAAATGTCACACTTGTGTAAGGCAAAAAAATGCACCTTTTCTGCGCTTTGAAGCTTTATCAGGGGAGATGGTTGTTCTGAAAATCAGATGGTTGCTTCAAACGATAATATGATGGAATGCCTGAGCTGGACAAGGACAATAAGGAAAAAACATGCCTGTTCAAAGGGTTGAGTGTAGAATCAAACACATTTTGCACCGTGCAAGGGCAACATTTTTTGGTAGAAACGAAATCACCATAAATGTTTTATTTTTCTGAAATATATTTTTAAAAACGCTAAAATCTAAATCTAAATCTACGATTAACTATCATTTCTTTCACTGAATGAATTGTTTTGTGCATTTGCACTTACATAAATGTAACTCCACATAGTATGGAATAAACACACATCCCCCGCTTTTATTCCATTATCTGTGTAAAACACCCGTCTTTTTCTGTAGATACATTTGGATATGGTGGTCGATTTATTATGGATACTTCAAAGGCTAGGGCAACGGCAACACTGACAGATAAATTTCAAAAGTTTCTATCAAACTCGTTTCAATTATTCCTTATAGTCTAACTAAACATGTTAGATAAAATGTTTCAAATCAGACAAAACTACTCCCGTTGATAATTTAACGGCAGTTGTCATAAACAAATTGAATGCACATTTTTATGATTTTTGTGGTAGTTTTGAGGTACTTGATACCCATTAATTTTCATGAAACATATATCAAAAGAAAGAGAAGTGGGTGCGGAATTAAATTTTTACCCCTACTCAGGGATCGGATTTGTACAGGTTCAACGTGTAAAAATATCATAGATGTATCGATTACCAGTAGCTCAGCAGAACAGAATATGTATTAATTTTTACTATGGGAGTATATATAGAATAAAAAAATAAAAATAAAAATAAAAAATAAAGTCCGTGCCACAAGGTTGAACCCGTGACCATCAACACGGCAGTCGAACACACATCCATTCATTCCCAAGACAGTATTACTTACAAGACTGTTCAAGTACCTATAGAGATTGAAGTTCTTTAGTTGCTTCCAGGTAATTCTTAAAAATTATTAATAAAAAATTAGCTTTTAGTAACAATACATATAAAAAGTATTTTATTTTTAAAAACATTACAAGGAAAAATATTTCTCGCTTATTGAATACAATATCTCCACTGCCATGGCAAAGCTGCATCTATATATATATATAAAACAAAGTCTTGTTAGTTACACCATTTATAACTCAAGAACGGCTGGACTGATCTTTATGATATTTGTTTTTTGAAATTGTCTACCTTCCGAATGGCAGAATAATTTTGAAAACAACCGCTAGGTGGCGCTGGAGTCGGGTTATTAGTAAAACCCTTATTTATGGTCCGATTCGCCTCATATTTGAGATATGTATTTACAATAAGAAAAACAATACCGCTGCAAAACAAAGAGCCGCCAGGTGGCGTTGGAGTCGAGGTATTACTAAAAATCGTGTTTATGGTCCGATTATCATCAGATTCAAAATATGTATTGATAAAAGGACAAAGAATTCTTTCGAAAAAAATTTGCCGCCAAGTGGCGCTGAAATTGAGTTACATATGTATATGTAACTAAAAATCGTATTTATGC
>NW_023459501.1:20241-25346 GCF_013731165.1 Rhagoletis pomonella | reverse complement strand
AAAAAGTATTTCGCAGGATCCGTATCAAACGGGAACTATTGGGAAATGTTTCAGTTAAGACCAATTATCGTATAGAGTGTCCACATACTTAAGAAAATAAAATCGGATAATATTTTTAAGAAATACCAAAGATTTAGAGTGTGATTAACTTCAAAGTCTGTCAAACCGAAAGCTTACCAGAAAGAAAACGCCGAATCCAAATTTTTAAATCTATATGTCAACCTATGTATGTATGTTAATGCCAGAGTTGTGTAAATTTTCACCAGGTTGAAATTTATAAACGGAATTTGTTTAATAGTTAAAAACCAAAAAGTGCTCAATATTAATGCAAAACTTTTGTTTCTTATTGAACAAGGCTTAAAAAAATATAATAAAATTTGCAATAAAAAATGTAAAATTTTTTCCTAATGCGCATACGAGATTTTGCTTGCATAATTTTCCTAAATTTGGGTGTATAAATTTTGGTATTTTTCCACAACATTCATAAGGAGAATACCTACATAGAAAACACTTTGTTACCTAAGTTCACATAAATAAAGGGTTTAAAAATTTCAAATTATTTGTGAGGAAAGTACCTGCAGAATTACAGCATTCGTTTTTATTTTATGGTTGAAGGCAGTTAAATATTGTTGAAAAAAATACCTACGTACAAAGAAATTTTTTTTGCTAAAGTCTACCGATTTTTTAAATTTATTGCAGGGAAAGTACCTGCAGAGAATGGCTTATGTTTGCACACGTTTTAGCATAGATAAAATGTAAGGATTTTTAATCTTTTTAAGTGAAAGGTACCTTCGGTAAACATATTTATATTGTTTACCTGTGTTAATAAAGGTCGCATAGCTAAAACATTGGCTCATAGCAAGTGTAGACACTGCGCAAACGATAGTGAATTCTTTTTCATCTGAGATCAGTTCAACATACAGAAATTATTATTTACATTCATAAAAAAATAAAATCATGCCACCAAAGAAAGCATCAATTGGAAGAAAAACCCCCAAAACAAAAAAGTCGAATGAATACAGTGCGGCGGAAACGGAAGATCAACGAAATGTCCGACTTCAACAAAATCGAAACAGAGAGAAAAGCTCGATAAATGTGTTGTTCAAATGGTAAAATAGTTTTGTCATCGTTAATTGAGACACCTGAACCACTACTTGTTACCTTTCTGGCACAACTTCTATTTCAAAGCACTTTTTGAAAAACATACGCAAGTACAACTCTTGCTTTCAAATGACTTCGTTTGGAGCAACGAAAATTGTATCTGTAGGCGGTTACATGCCAACATTCAAAGTTCAAGGCCAAATATACCACAAAATCGGTTCATTGCTCGCAGTGCCACAACAAGATGCAAATTTTCTGCAAATTTATTTCACTGGAAATGATGCACTGGAAGTAGACAAATACATGTGTTTTTCTTTGGCGTAGTAACGCGCGCCGGGTATTGCTAGTCTATATATATAAAACAAAGTCGTGTTAGTTACGCTATTTATATCTCAAGAACGGCTGGACCGATTTTTATGATATTTGTCTTTTGAAATTTTCTACCTTCCGAATAGCAGAATAACTTTTAAAACAACAGCTAGGTGGCGCTGGAGTCGAGTTATTAGTAAAACCCTTATTTATGGTCCGATTCGCCTCATATTTGAGATATGTATTGACAATAAGAAAAACAATACCGCTGCAAAACAAAGAGCCGCCAGGTGGCGTTGGAGTCGAGCTATTACTAAAAATCGTGTATATGGTCCGATTATCATCAGATTCAAAATATATATTGATAAAAGGAGAAACTTATCTTTCGAAAAAAATTTGCCGCCAGGTGGCGATGAAATTGAGTTACATATGTATATGTAACTAAAAATCGTATTTATGCTCGAATTTATTTCATTATCAAAATATATGAATTCACATTTCGATGGTCCTCTGCAATCACGACACAACTCAAAATTCAAAAAATCAAATCCCTTATTACTGTTAAGAGGCTCATGTCTCTAATCCTTGGCTAACCCATGTCTGATCCTAACTAGAGTAAGTAGTAAAGATTATACATGAATAAGACAACGATTAAAGACATGAGCCACTCAACAATAGTACGAGATTTTATTTTTTGAATTTTGAATTGTGTCGTTATTGTAGAGGACCATCGATATATTTATGACAGCAAAAGATGCCTAAGTATGTATACTTTTGCAAAAAAACTGAAACTCAGTCGGAAACCGCCGTTTACGAACAGCTGCTCCTTATCTATACATATATATAAAAATGGTGTGAAAAATGTATAGTAATTCATCAATTGAGAACGGTTGCGACGATTTGGCTAAAATTTTTTTTTAGTTATTCGTAATTGCCAGGAGAAGGTTTTTAAGAAAGAAAATTTGGGGAAACCCTCCGCGAAAGTCGGAAAATTGGAAAAATCGAAAATTAATTTTTTTCTATGGAATTTTGTGTGCAATTCCTTCGGAATGGCGTTCGAATGGAAAAATAGAAAATTCTAAATGGAATCTCGGAAAAGTCCGGAAGAGCGCGAAAAATTTGAATTTTTTTCGACGAAAGCTGGGAAAATTTCGAATAATTGTGAATTCATTGGGAGCTTGAATCAATTGGAAACAATTTTCTCCTATGTTTCATAACCGATTCGAATGCGTGCTGCTGTTTTGAAAAGGTGTTCAGAACAAGGAGTGCACAAAATTTTAATTTTTCTGATAGGTGGCGCAGGGGTCGAGCTACGCTAAAAAATGCATTTGGTTAGTTGGTAGCCTTTTGCCTAGATTAGCATATAGGATTCATTTCTTCCGTTAAGTGGGCCAGGGACCGATATATTCGAAAAAGTCTTATTTATGGTCTGATTTGCTTGAAATTCGATACCCGTATTATAGATATGCGTAAAATAGAATCGAGTCATTGTTCTACAGTTCGAAATGTGTTTAAAGCGCAAATATGCGGGTATTGGCTATTTAACAATACTTATTACACAGGCCAACAAAAATGGGAAAAAAGTTGATGCAGCAAATGTTAACGCTATTTTTTTCGATTTTTGTGAGCTGATTACGAATCCGTAAACATAAAGTTTCCACCAGCTCCAGATTTTAAGAAAAACGTGGTCAAAGTGTCAAAAAATCGTGTTTTTTCCATATTGGAGAAGCTCTAGCAAAAAACCAAAGGGTGGTAGAACCTTCACTTAAGCTTTGATTAAAGCTAAAAATCTCGAATACTATCCTTGCAAGTTCCCGAACCTTTGCTTGATACTCTTATAGTCATTTGTTGAACAGGAATAACTGATTTTGGGAAGTTTGAGTTTCTACCGCAATTAAGAAAAAGGTGGTAAAACCTTCCATGTAGACTTAAATTAAAGCTAGAACTACAGACTACCATCCCTGAAAGTACTATTCCTGCACCTTGCCCTAATGGTCACCTATACTCATTTACTTTTTATCAAAATGGTGTAAAATCAGTGTTAGCTGTTCAATAAATGACTATAGGTAACCTTAGGGTCAAGGGGAAGGAATGATATTTTCAGGGATTGAAGTCAGAAGTCCAGGCCTTTATTTAAGGCTAAGATGAAGGTTCTATCACCTATTTTTTCATTGCTAGAGCTTCTCAAATATTGCAAAAAACGCGATTTTTTGACATATTCACCACATTTTTCTCAAAATCTGGAGCTGATGGAAACTTTATACTTAAGGCTGGTTTTCACTATGTCCTATTTTGACGTCAAAATTTCTCGCCATATTTTGACACAAGTTTATCTCTTTCATCCGTACCTTCGCTGATAATATTATGGGCCAAAAACGGACATATAGCAGGTTCAGCAGCGCATGTACACGACTGAAGACCTATCCAATTGACAATGTGTTTTCATTTATTTGATGACAAATGAAAAATGTCGTTGAATTTGACATAGTGAAAACAAGGCTTTACGCATTCTTAATCAGCACAAAAAGCCTATCAAAACCAGCTTCACCATTTGCCGCATCAAAATCGGTGTTACTCTGTGTTACCTACACTAATTATATAAAGATAAGCTCCTTCTTTTTATAAGAGCTTATCTCGCGATCAGCTGTACCGATTTTTTTAAATTTTTTACACCTACTGCAGACTTTCGATATATTAAGGGAGCGTGGCATCACCCATACATATCGAATTTTTCATACCCTATATCTCTGAAAGTATTTGTGGTAGTGTCCTGGAAATTGGTATAGAGATTTGGGGGCTACTGGAAAAGAGACGTGGCGCTTTCCAAACATATTGAAACTTTTACCTATCTGTAAATATATACACCCACAATACCCTGTTTTTTCTTTTTCATAATAAATTTGTTTGTACATTTTTTATAGAAGTATGTATAGTTAATTTTGCCTCAAATGGCACCAAATTTTTAGTATGCAGTTTTGTAGTTCACTCAATTCCAGTACCATAAAGTGCAAGTTTTTAATGGCTATAGGATACCGTTGATTTTTGAGAATTTTTTTCGCTGATGATGTTGCGTATTTTCTCCGTATAACGAATGCGTGAGTTTTTTGTATGGGAAAAAATGCCGAAGAGTGTCTGTAGGTCAAAGACTTATACTGGTGTCTTAACTCCTACTAAACGACCGAAACGATTTTAATGATAATTTTTTTATGATAATTTTTAGTGGCGCTGGAGCCGAGTTATTGCTCTAAATCGACGATTCGGAGGCACCAGGGATCAAAGTCAAATTACTCCCGTTAAATCACCCATCAGAACCATTGCGGTCCTTGCTTTACGGTGACTAAACAGAATGTGGACCAATCATACTCACCAGTTTGGAAATTGCCACCAACTATATTATACAGATTCTAGGGCGATTTACTATCGAGCCGCAAGGACTTCTTCCCGGTATAACGCTTTCGTCAGGTTATTTAAGACGGCAATGTAGGATATGCCTTCTGTCGACCACAAAACCAAACGTGAACGTGAATTCCTGGCGAAAACGTTGGACCAAATGTTCCAATAAAAACATTAATTTCGGGCGGGACGAAGTTTGCCGGGTCTGCTAGTATACATATAAAAATCGAGCTCTTCCTAAACGGCTCGACCGATCTTTATGCAATTTTTTGTGTTATATATGGTAGGTATGAGAATCGGAT
>NW_023459501.1:0-20141 GCF_013731165.1 Rhagoletis pomonella | reverse complement strand
ATCGTTCTTATGTCTATTATTTGGGCAATAAAAATAATAGATCACAATACACACCCACAAAATTTCATTGAAATCGGTTAACCGGTTTCGGAGATTAGCGTAAACGAACACAGTGACACGGGATTTTTATATATTAAAATACCCTACTATAATCACCTACCATAGATACGTTTGCGTACCAAATTTCAATTTCATTTGACTTATGGTTTTGAAATTATGGCTGATAAAATTTTCCACGCCTATGGGAAGTGCCACGCCACATTTTACAAACCCATTTATATATAAGCACCTACCACTGATATATCTGCATACCAAATTTCAAGTTCGTGGGACTTATAGTTCCGAAGTTATAGCTGATAAAAAATTCCATGCCTATTGGATGTGTCACGCCCTCTTTTCCAAACTCATTTATATATACCCTAATATAAGTACCTACCATTAAAATGGCTGCGTATGAAAATTCAAGTTCAAGCGAGTTCCGGAGTTATAGCTGATAAAATATTCCAGGTCCATGGGACGTGCCGCTCCCCCTTTAACAAACTCACTTATATATAGCCTAATATGCGTATCAAATTTCAATTTCACGTGACATATGATTCCGAATTTCCCACGCCCATGGGATGTGCCACGCCTCCTTTTGAAAACTCATTTATATATACCCTACTATAAGCGCCTACCATATATATGTATGACTGAATAACAAGTTTCAAGTTCATATGACTTATAGTTTCGGATTTTTAGCTGATAAAATATTCCACGCCTATGAAATATGCCACGCCTCCTTTTGCAAACTCATTTATATATACCTTACTGTAAGCACCTACCATATATATGACTGCATACCAAGTTTCAAGTTCATGTGACTTATAGTTCCGGAGTTATAGCTGATAAAATATTCCTATGGGATGTGCCACGCCCACTTTTTAAAACTCATTTATATATACTCTTTTATAAGCACCTACTATATGTATGTATGACTGAATAACAAATTTCAAGTTCATATGACTTATAGTTTCGGATTTATAGCTGATAAAAATTTCCACGCCTATACGATGTGCCACGCCTCCTTTTACAAACCCCTTTAAATATACTTTACTGTAAGCACTTACCATAGTTATGTCTGCAGACCAAATTTCAAGTTCATGTGACATATAGTTCCCGAGTTATATCTGATAAAATATTCCTATTGGATGTGCCACGCCCAGTTCTACAAACTCATTATCTTATACCATATATAAGCACCTACCATGTATATGACTGTATACCAAATTTTATGTTCATGTGACTTATGATTCCGAAGTTATGATTGATAACAAATTTCACGCCTATGGGATGTGCCACGCCCACTTTTACAAAGCCATTTATATATACTCTACTGCAAGCACCTACCATATATATGACTGCATACCAAATTTCAAGTTCATGTGACTTATAGTTTCAAAGTTATAGCTGATAAAAATTTCACGCCTATGGGAGGTGCCACCCCCCTCTTGTCGAATCCCAATTTTTTACCCTTTTGTAGGCCCAGGTGTCATTGCAATACTCTGTCAAAATTTTGTTCGATTCTGTCTCTCCGTTTAGGCTGCAACCTGGCACATACATACATACATACATACATTCATAGTACATCTATCTCTTAGCGTTAAATAATTTTTGGGGATGTCTCGGCTACAGGGCCACCTATCGTGTAATTTTCAAGTCCAAATTATAATTTTTTTTTAAATACAGTATATTATTGATGAATTTTTTGTAATTAGCTTTGAAAAAGTTATCCTGTAAGTGATGTCCATTTTCTGCTTCGCACACAAATACCTACCGTACCTACCTACCGTAGATATGTCTGCACACCAAATTTCAAGTTCTTGAGACTTATGGTTCCCAAGTTATAGTTGATATAAGGGTCCACGCCTATGGGATGTGCCACGCCCCTTTTTACAAACTCATGTATATATATCCTACTGTAAGCGCCTACCGGAGATATGTGCATACTTAATTCCAATTTCATGTGACTGATGGTTGTGAAATTATAGCTGATAAAAATTTCCACGCCTATGGGATGTGCCACGCCCCCTTTTACAAACCTCTTTATATATACTTTACTGTAAGCAGCTACCATAGTTATGTCTGCATACCAAATTTCAAGTTCATGTGGCTTATATTTCCGGAGTTATAGCTAATAAAATATTCCTATGGGAAGTGCCACGCCCACTTTTAAAACCCCATTCATATATATCCTACTATACGCACCTACCATATGTATGACTGAATTACAAATTTAAATTTTATATGACTTATAGATTCGGATTTATAGCTGATAAAATTTTCCACGCCTATTGGATGTGCCACGCCCACTTCTACAAACTCATTATCTTATACCATATATCAGCACCTACCATATATATGACTGTATACCAAATTTCAAGTTCATGTGACTTATGGTTCCGAAGTTATGATGGATAACAAATTTCACACCTATGGGATGTGCCACGCCCACTTCTACAAAGTAATTTATATATACTCTGCTGTAAGCACCTACCATATATATGACTGCGTACCAAATTTCCAGTTCATGTGACTTATAGTTTCGAAGTTATGGCTGATTAAAAATTTCACGCCTATGGGAGGTGCCACCCCCCTCTTGTCGAATACCAATTTTTTACCCTATTATAGGCCCAGGTGTCTGGCAATACTCTGTAAAAATTTGGTTCGATTCTGTCCGTCCGTTTAGGCTGCAACCTCGCACATACATACATACATACATACTTCCACAAATATATAGTAGATATAGTCCTTCTCTTAGCATAAAATAATTTTTGGGGATGTTTTGACCACAGGGCCACCTATCGTGTAAGTTTCAAGTCCAAATATTTCTTTTAAATTGGCTAAATTGTTTTCTAAATATGAGCCAAATCAGCAAGTAAATGCAATTTCTATGAATATCCCGACCCCAGCACCACCTTGAATTTTTAGTCCAAATATTTCACTTCAAGGTGCTGAAATATGTTCCAAATATGAACGAAATCGGTCCAGCCGTTGAGTAGTTTAGTGACATTCAATATACGGAAAACTCTATGAAATTGTGAAATCGTGACGTCTCAGCTTTCTTCATTTTTCGGCAACAACAACAAAAAATTTCAATTTTTTTTTAAATCAAAGAACCTTTCACACAGAAGGTCCAAAAATGTGCTTTTTACAGAATTGAAATCGGTTCAACCGTTTGGTCAGGCATCGCCGTCATACGAAAGACATTTCATTTTTATATTTATAGACTAGCAGACCCGGCGAACTTCGTCCCGCCCAAAATAAATTTTTTGTACACGGTCAAAAATTTGGGTTTAATTTTTAGACCGCGCTGGGACTACTGCCTTTTTTAATCTTTTATTGTCTACTTTTTAAACCAGTCAATAGTTCAAATTTTAGTCCAAACAGTCCGTGGTTTAAAAATCAAACTAAAATGTTTTAATTCTAGTTTCTAGGTTTCATATATAGAAAATTTGGTTTAAAATCTAAACATTTACATGCGTGGCTGTAGCTGAGTGTGCAAAGCTGCTATATACAATTGGTTGCTGCTAAGGCTGTCCGGGTTCAATCCCCATCGGACGGAATTTTATTTTTTATTCTTAATTATGAAAATGTTTGGGTTTAAAATTTAAACCGAACTGTTTAAATTCTAAATCCAACTTATGTGCCCTCTTTTTTTTAATTTAGAAGGTTTGTATTTGAAACTGAATTTATGTAGTTTGGTTTGTAGTCCAAAAAGTTTAAAATGAAACCGAAATATTTAACCGTGTATTGAAACATTTTGGTCCAACATTTTCACCAAGAGTTCACGTTCATGATTTTTAGTGACGCATTTGTCTTCTAATATTACGGTTTGGTGACTGTCAGAAGGCATATTTGCCGTCTTAAATTGAAAGGCGCCACGTCCCCTTTTCAAATAATACCCAATTTTCTCTAAGAGCATGGGATTGATTTCATATATCTCTATACCATTTTCGAGTAATTTACCATGGGAGGTGCCAAGTCCCTTTTTCCAATAGCCCCAACTTTTCTTCATGACCAGTCGCGTTTTATATATCTTGTACATACCAAGTTCCAGTACTCTTCCATGAACACATTCAGAGATATGCAGTATGAAATATTCGATGTGTATGGGAAGTGCCACGCCTCCTTTTCCGATAACCACAATTTATCTCCATGAGTATGCGATTGTTTTCATATATCTCCATACGATATTCGAGTAGTCTACCATGACCACTTCCAGAGGTGTGCAATATGAAAAATTCGGTTTGTATGGGAGGTGCCACGCCCCCTGCACCTAGCGGTATGAAATGCACTTTACATCCGATTCTCATACCTACCATATATAACACACAAAATTTCATAAAGATGGGTCGAGCCGTTTAGGAAGAGTTCGATTTTTATATGTACATATATTAGATAAGCACGATGCGAGAAGCATAGAAAAAATTTCGATGAAAAAAAATATATTTTTCACGGGTTCACAACTATCCTATCTTTTAAGATGGAACAAATAATACACACCCACAAAATTTCATTGAAATCGGTTAAGCGGTTTCGGAGATTAGCGTAAACGAACACAGTGACAAGGGATAATTATATATTAAGACCCTAATATAAGCACCTACCATAGATACGTTTGCGTACCAAATTTCAATTTCATTTGACTTATGGTTTTGAAATTATAGCCGATAAAATTTTCCACGCCTATGGGATGTACCATGCCCCCTTTTACAAACCCATTTATATATAAGCGCCTACCATTAATATATCTGCATACTAAATTTCAAGTTCGTGGGACTTATAGCTCCGAAGCTATAGCTAATAAAAAATTCCATGCCTCTTGGATGTGCCATGCACTCTTTTCTAATATAAGTACCATTAAAATGGCTGCGTACGAAATTTCAAGTTCAAGCGACTTATAGCTCCGGGGTTATAGCTGATAAAACATTCCAGGTCATGGGACGTGCCGCTCCCACTTTTAAAAACTCACTTATATATAGCCTACTTTAAGAACCTACTAAAGATACGTCACGTGACATTTGATTCCGAATTTTCCACGCCTATGGGATCTTCCAATCAGTTATAATATATGCCTAACTTAAAGCGCCTTCCGCAGATATGCCTGCACACCAAATTTCAAGTTCTTGGGACTTAGGGTTCCCAAGTTATAGTTAAAAAAAGGGTCCACGCCTATGGTATGTGTCACGCCTCTTTTTACAAACTCATATATATATATAGCCTACTGTAAGCACCTACCGCAGATATGTCTGCATACCTAATTTCAATTTCATGTGACTGATGGTTGTGAAATTTTAGCTGATAAAAATTTCCACGCCAATGGGATGTGCCACGCCCCCTTTTACAAACCCCTTTATATATACTTTACTGTAAGCAGCTACCATAGTTATGTCTGCATACCAAATTTCAAGTTCATGTGGCTTACATTTGCGGAGTTATAGCTGATAAAATATTCCTATGGGATGTGCCACGCCCACTTTTACAAACCCATTCATATATATCCTACTATACGCACCTACCATATGCATGACTGCATAACAAATTTAAAGTTTATATGACTTATAGATTCGGATTTATAGCTGATAAAATATTCCACACCTATTGGATGTGCCACGCCCACTTCTACAAACTCATTATCTTATACCATACTATAAGCACCTACCATATGTATGACTGTATGCCAAATTTCAAGTTCATGTGACTTATGATTCCGAAGTTATGATTGATAACAAATTTCACGCCTATGGGATGTGCCACGCCCACTTTTACAAAGTCATTTATATATACTCTACTGTAAGCATCTACCATATATATGACTGCATACTAGGGATGTCAATCCCCGTATCCCGGGATTTCGGGATTCCCGGTCTTTTTTAAGTCCCAAATATCCCGGGATTAGTCGATTTAAATCCCGGGATTGCTGGAAACAATTTTTTTGATAGCCAGTTAAATTTGTATAACAAATATCCCCTCTCAAGTGCAAAACAAGAATAATTTCTATAATTTCTGCTATAATTTCTTTAAGATCACATTTCCATCAAAAGAAGGAATAATTTTGCTTCGCTCAAAATGGAATAGGTGATGAACTTATATATTTATTTTTTACTTAAATGTGTTAACTTTTTTATTATTACTTAAATATACTGATAATATCTTAAATTGATCTCAAACAGTGATTTAAAAAATTTTATATAGTTACATAGGCAGTTACTGCTGTCCCAAATACAGTCACTTACAAAAGTATTTTGCATCGATTTTTTTTGCAATATTCAAAATATTTTTCAATGTATTTTTTTGTTAATTAAAAAACAATATATAGCTCATTTTACAACAAAAATCATGTAAATCAAAATTTCACACTTTAGAGAAAGTTGGTTTAAGTTCACCAAATTAGCATAAAAATATCAAACTTTTTAATCATAATTTTTACAAAAAGTTCTAGTATGCAGTTTTATAGCCCATTCAATTTAATACAATAAAGTGCAATTTTAAAGTTGCTAAAAACTCCCTTGATAGTACTCCTTGATACATACATATATGTTTGTCAAATTTTATGTTTGTTTTTTTGTTGATTGAAAATACTGATTTATCGCCTTAATAAATATGTAAATGAATTACAATAAATTGTACTTTTTTTTGTTATATCAATCTGATTTAAAATACTATAATAGGATGATCACAAATGTGTTGCACTTTTTAGGCAAAAGGAAAAAAATACGAAAATAAAACTGCCTGAATTTCGGGACAATCCCGGAATCCCGGGATTGTATTTTCAGATCCCGAAAATCTCGGGATCGACAAAACCCCGAAAATTGACATCCCTACTGCATACCAAATTTCAAGTTCATGTGACTTATAGTTTCGAAGTTATGGCTGATTAAAAATTTCACGCCTATGGGAGGTGCCACGCCCCCTTGTCGAATCCCAATTTTTTACCCTATTATAGGCCCAGGTGTCATGACAATACTCTGTCAAAATTTTGTTCGATTCTGTCCGTCCGTTTAGGCTGCAACCTGCCACATACATACATACATACAGTACATCTATATCTAAATACATAGTAGATATATCCTTCTCTTAGCGTTAAATAATTTTTGGGGATGTCTCGGCCACAGGGCCACCTACCGTGTAAGTTTCAAGTCCAAATATTTCTTTTAAATTGGCTAAATTGTTTTCTAAATATGAGCCAAATCAGCAAGTAAATGCAATTTCTATGAATATCCCGACCTCAGCGCCACCTAGCGATTAAATTTTTAGTCCAAATATTTCCCTTCAAGGTGCTGAAATATGTTCCAAATATGAACGAAATCGCTCTAGCCGTTTAGTAGTTTAGTGACATTCAATATACGGAAAACTCTATGAAATTGTGAAATCGTGACGTCTCAGCTTTCTTCATTTTTCGGCAACAACAACAAAAAATTTCAAATTTTTTTAAATCAAAGACCCTTTCACACAGAAGGTCCAAAAATGTGCTTTGTACAGAATTGAAATCGGTTCAACCGTTTGGTCAGGCATCGCCGTCATACGAAAGACATTTCATTTTTATATATAAGTATATACAGCGCACAGTGCCGCGAAGGTGGACAAAAATACAAAAATCGACTGTCTTGAAACTTAGATGTTTCGATGTCAAGTTACAGCTAAATCTCCAACTAAGAGAAGTTCATAAGTTATTTTGTGATAAAAAAAACTTTCAGCCTCACACACCCCCTCAAAGTACACCTATTTTCTACATACCATTTCATTTCGGCGATTCGCACATAAAAGTGGTCGCAGTTAAAAATTTGTTAAAAATACATTTTTATTCCTAGCAAGATCAACTTTTGCACTTTGATAAAGATATATGCGACAAACCAAGAAATGTATGGTTCATGGAAAAAAAATTTATACAAATATTTTTTTTTATTAATAAATAAATATATGATTAAACATACCAAAATCCGAAAATTGGTAAACTTTGGAGACAAAAAAAAAAAACATCTTGAAAGTTCGTGAAATTTTTTTTTTGGTTATGGTAGTTTGGATCTTCTACTAACAGAAACAATCGAAATCTCTTCCAACTTTTTCCAATATTTGAAAATTTTCAATTTTGAAAAAGTGACTAAATGCCTTTTTTTTGGTATTATTTTAGCTGATCTATATTTACAATACTTTTTCTGAATGCCCTAAGATCTAAATTTTTGGTTCGCTTTTCAAAAATAAGGTATTGAATTAAAGCTAAAAGTGCCAAAAAAAAAAGAGGTACAGGGTGCTTTGAAATGAAAAAAAAATTATCAGCTAATTAAAATACTTAAATATGCATCACGGTATGGGAGCCAAAAACAAAGGTATACGAAGATTTACATATATATATATATACATATATATATATATATATATAGAGCAATGACACCAGTTTACAAATAATATGTTAACCAATGATTAGACGAAAGGCGAACAAAAAGAAAATAAAAATAAATAACATACCTATTACTCTTCATCTGCATAAAGAGTACTATTTTGCTTAAGCAGCAAACAGCTTGCGAAAATGATGCACATCATGGAGGTCCAATTTTTTTATATATTTTTTTTTTTGATTGAGTCTTTTTATAATTTTGTTCACCTAACTAATTACATTACCTGTGCAAAAATTTCAACGTTTTACTGTTAGTGGAAAATGTAGCTCAACGCGAGTTTAAAATTTCATGAATTTTTCTCTGGTGCTAAGAGTCCTCTCTTGTGGAAAACAAATAAAAACCCAAGAGTTTAGTGTTTTGTTGAACGAAACAAGAGAGTTATACCTTAGAAATTATGGTTGGTATAACATGCCAAGTTCAGTGCATAAAGTTTTAGTACATGGATGTGATGTAATTAAATACTTTGATTTACCAATAGGTAATGATTTTAAAGCTATGTTTTCATTTATTTTCTTATTCTGTATTTCCACCTATTTTATCAGGTTCATTATCAGAAGAAGCCTTAGAATGTTCACACAAAAACATAAGAAAATATCGGCTTAATCGTTCTCGAAAAACTGGAAGAGTAAAAAGCAATACGGATTTAATGACTCGTTTGATATTATCGTCAGATCCATTAGTTGCATTTAAAAGAAATATAAAACAGAGAAACAAATATTTAAAGGGTTCTGATCTCAGCTTTAATAAATACATTGTTGAAAGTGACGAAGCAGACAAAAGCATGGAATCATTTGAATCAGTGATCACTTCCTCCTCTTCTGAGGACTCTGAAACTGAGTGATTATAACAACTAGTTCGGTTTTTATTAACATATTATATGTTATTACCATATAACAGCTATTATTACTTACTTACTTAACAGTGATTATGCTTTATTTTAAATGAAATCAAAAGAATTTTTTTTTCTAAAGGTTAACATGTAAGGAAAACCGACTTAATTTTTCATATTACCATAATGTATTCATTTAGGAAGTAAAGTTTAGACGAATTTTGACTATTAAGACTATTTTTCTGAACACTTAGCAACAATGATATGCCATATTTCATTTTTAAATAATCATGTGCAAAAACTCGGTGTTTTTTTAATGGGTACCCGTTACAAAAAAACCGATTACTTTCTTAAAATTAGAGTAATATAGACACTTCAGATGTAAAGTTTCAATAAATTCTGACGACTCCTTCCTGTTTTCGTAAACACCACAATCAGCAATGATTATGCCTTATTTGTCTTTCATATAGTAATGTAAAAAAAAATCTTTTTTTTTTAATGGGTACCCGGTACCGAAAAATCGATTTCATTTTTGAAATAAGCATGGGTTAGTCCTTTTAGGTGTAAAGTTTCAACAAGTTCTGAATACTATTTCGGTTTTTATAAACATATGTCTACGATGATTATGAGTTATTTTACCTTTTTATAAAATTGTAAAAAAAAAAATTTTTTAATTAAATGGTAACAGATGCTGAAAAACGTTTTTTTTTTTTTTAAATTGCCGTGATATAGTCCTTTCAGGTGTAAAGTTTCAGCCCATTCTGATGCCTCCTTCCACTTATATCAACACATGTCCACAATGCCTATTTTCATATAAAAATGCAAGAAAAACTCGGTTTTCTCGAAATGAGTAACCGGTACAGAAAAACCGATTTCAGTTTTGAAATTAGAGGGGCATAATACTTCTAGGTGTGAAGTTTCAGCCAATTCTGACCACTCCTTCTATTTTTGTCCATCATTTGTATGGAGTCGCGGCACTGTGCAGCGTGCCAAATGAACTTTTCTCTCAAAGCTTACACTGCTGGCAAATGTAGATAAGGATTAAAATTTAAAAACTAACTAATACAACTAATAAAGTAAAATCTGTGGAAAATTAACAATAAAATACTTTTTTCGCAAAATTTAGAAAGGACCTTTTTATTTCTCAAAAAAAACTGGGTAACAGTTATTCGTCGCCACGCTGTAGATTAAGAAAAAGTTTGGGTTTAAAATTTAAACCGAACTGCTTAAATTCTAAACCCATCATATGTGCCCTCTTTTTTTTAAATTTAGAAGTTTTGTATTTGAAACTGAATTTATGTAGTTTGGTCACATATGTAGTCCAAAAAGTTGAAAATTAAAAACGGAATTTTTAACCGTGTATTGAAACATTTTGGTCCGACATTTTCGCCAAGAGTTCACGTTCATGATTTTTAGTGACGCATTTGTCTTCTAATCTTACGGTTTGGTGGTTGTCAGAAGGCATATTTGCCGTCTTAAATAACTTAGCAAAACTGTACATGCATACAAAGATACGTAATAGTTTCAGTGCGTTTGAAAGGCGCCATGTCCCCTTTCAAATAATACCCAATTTTCTCTAAGAGCATGGGATTGATTTCATATATCTCTATACTATTTTCGAGTAATTTACCATGGGAGGTGCCACGTCCCTTCTTCCAATAGCCCCAACTTTTCTTCATGACCAGTCGCGTTTTTTATATCTTGTACATACCAAGTTCCAGTACTCTTCCATGAATACATTCAGAGATATGCAGTATGAAAAATTCGATGTGTATGGGAAGAGCCAACATTTCATTTATATATATATAGATTATGAAAATATTTGGGTTTATAATTTAAACCGAACTGTTAAAATTCTAAACCCAACATATGTGCCCTCTTTTTTTTAATTTAGAAGGTTTGTATTTGAAACTGAATTTATGTAGTCCAAAAGTTTAAAATTAAAACCGAAATTTTTAACCGTGTATTGAGACATTTTGGTCCAACATTTTCACCAAGAGCTCACGTTCATGATTTTTAGTGCCGCATTTGTCTTCTAATATTTCGGTTTGGTGGTTGTCAGAAGGCATATTTGCCGTCTTAAATAACTTAGCAAAACTGTACATGCATACAAAGATACGTAATAGTTTCAGTGCGTTTGAAAGGCGCCACGTCCCCTTTTCAAATAACCCCATTTTTCTCTAAGAGCATGGGATTGATTTCATATATCTCTATACCATTTTCGAGTAATTTACCATGGGAGGTGCCAAGTCCCTTTTTAGCTTTGAAAAAGATATCCTGTAAGTGATGTCCATTTTCTGCTTCGCACATAAATACGTGCCCTTTTTAGCATATTTTCCATAACTTTTCGCAGAATTTCGGGTGTAATGGCCATGATTTCATTTCGAATGTTGGTTTGGAGTTGGGGAATGGTTCTTGGTTTGTTAACGTACACTCTTTCTTTCAAATATCCCCAAAGAAAACTGTTAAAAAGAATTCAAACCATATAGCTCATTCGGCGCCACCCAGTATTATAACCAAAAATTTGAGGTTTTTTTTGGCCGAAATTACGATTTTTTCAAAGTAAAATGACGATTTTTCAGCAAAAGCATTCGGCAACGCTGCTGGCAGGCAACAAAAAACTGTTATAAAGAATTCAAACCATATAGCTCATTCGGTGCCACCCAGTATATAGCTTACTATAAGCACCTACTATGGATACGTCTGCGCACCGAATTTCAATTTAACGTGACATATGATTCCGAATTTTCCACGCCTATGGGATGTTCCACTCAGTTATATATGCCTTACTTAAAGCACCTACCGTAGATATGCCTGCACACCAAATTTCAAGTTCTTGGGACTTATGGTTCCCAAGTTATTGTTGATAAAAGGGTCCACGCCCATGGGATTTGCCACGCCCCTTTTTACAAACTCATGTATATATAGCCTACTGTAAGCACCTACCGCAGATATGTCTGCATACCTAATTTCAATTTTATGTGACTGATGGTTGTGAAATTATAGCTGATAAAAATTTCCACGCCTATGGGATGTGCCTCGCCCCCTTTTGCAAACCCCTTTATATATAATTTACTGTAAGCACCTACCATAGTTATGTCTGCATACCAAATTTCAAGTTCATGTGGCTTATAGTTCCGGAGTTATAGCTGATAAAATATTCCTATGGGATGTGGCACGCCCACTTTTACAACCTCATTGATATATACCCTACTATAAGCACCTACCATATGTATGACTGAATAACAAATTTCAAGTTCATATGACTTATGGTGTCGGATTTATAGCTGATAAAATATTCCACGCTTATTGCATGTACCACGCCCACTTCCACAAACTCATTTATTTATACCATACTATAAGCATCTACCATATATATGACTGTATACCAATCTTCAAGTTCATGTGACTTGTGGTTCCGAAGTTATGATTGATAACAAATTTCACGCCTATGGGATGTGCCACGCCCACTTTTACAAAGTCATTTATATATACTCTACTGTAAGCACCTACCATATATATGACTGCATACCGAATTTTAAGTTCATGTGACTTATAGTTTCGAAGTTATGGCTGATTAAATATTTCACGCCTATGGGAGGTGCCACGCCCCCTTTTCGAATCCCAATTTTTTTACCCTATTATAGGCCCAGGTGCCATGACAATACTCTGTCAAAATTTGGTTCTATTCTGTCCGTCCGTTTAGACTGCAACCTGGCACATACATACATACATACATAGTACATCTATATCTACATACATAGTAGATATATCCTTCTCTTAGCGTAAAATAATTTTTGTGTGGTCTCTCGCCCAAATTAATGCATTAGCTCTAGGAAACCAGATTAATGCGTATATTGTTTCAAGGAGCCCTTGTGTGGTGAAACTCACTAGAGAAGGCTACACTAGTAAAACAGAAATTAGCGGGGCATTAGGAACCATACCCACACTGGCGCTTAACATACATATGTTGAGAACGGTACCTGCGGATATTGCAAACAGAACAGTCGTAGCACGTACTGCTATTAGGATAAGAGAAACCGGGTCCTTTTGTAACATAAAAAAGGAAAAGAAGACGGTTCGTTGCTGCAGAAAATTTTTTTATAGGGCACTTTAAAACACGTTATCTCTCCAGGGCTAGTGATGGGGGTTCTGACAGGACATTGTGAGAATAGGAATTTCGACTGATCCTTTCGTATCAGCTGTCAAGAAGAAGATGGGGTGGAATCATATCCACACTTTCTTTTAGACTGCCCAACCTTCGTGAGGCTAAGATGGAAGCATTTTGGCTCGCACTTCTAAACAAACACTGAGCTCTCATGGATCGAAATTAGCCGCATTCGAAATTTCGAAACGGGCTCGCGGCGTTAACTTAGCCCAACCTAACCTGTACTTCTTTGAGACATGAAATAGTTGGTCACATTACCAATGCCGTACATGTATATGGTTGGGGCGGAAATGCCTCCTAAATGTATGCTTTAATATTGATAGTGAATTAAAGAAATCTGCTAAACAGCAGTTTAGGAATCAGATATATGAAGATTAAGATTCATGCAAGGAAGAAGGTAAAATTGAATATGTAGAAGAAGAAAGGGATAAAGGCAAAGATTAGAATAAAAGTAAAGAAACTTAAATATAAACGAAGGTGAATATGAAGATGAACATGAACATGAACATGAACTTGAACATGAACATGAACATGAAGGCGAAGATAAACATAAACATAAACATTAAAAGCGATAGAGACAAAGATAGAGAGGAAGAAAGTGATAGGGATAAAAAGGATATACAACTGAAGAATGTGCGATGTTAGATTGTGATGTGCTATGCTACATATGATATGTTATTTAATCTTATGTTATGGTGTGTTATGTTATGTTATGCTAAGTACTCAGCTAAACTCCCCTCCATGGGTTTATCCAATTAATGTTATTTCAGCTCAACTCAACTCACATAAACTATCCTTAATTTTAGCGGTTGAATTGCAACCGCTGGGCGAACACTAGTATATATAAATAGGCAAGCATGATTTAACTGGGAACAATTTTCTCCCATCCTTCTTAACCGACAAGAACGATGGTTGCTTTGTTGGAAAGGTGTTTCGTAGGAGGAATGCACAAAGTTTTAACTTTTTCGATAGGTGGCGCAGGGGTCGACCTATACTAAAAAATCGCATTTATAGTCCGATTTGCTTCAAACGCAGAAAATATATTCGCTACATAAGGATAAATACACCTGCCAAAAATGAGCCCGATAGCTGGCTCCAAAGTCGAGTTATGGCAAATTCAGTTCCATGCAATATGTTCTCATATCTATATATATATAAATGAAATGTTTTCCGTATGACGGCGATGCCTGACCAAACGGCTTAACCGATTTCCATTCCGTAAACAGGACTTTTTTGGAACTTCTGGGTCGAAGGTTTTTGATTTAAAAAAATTTTAAATTTTTTTTTGTTGTTGCCGAAAAATGAAGAAATCTGAGGCGTCAGGATTTCACAATTTCATAGAGTTTTCCGTATATTGAATGTCACTACACTACTAAACGGATGGACCGATATTTGGAAGATATTTCAGACCTTGAAGGGAAATATTTCAACTAAAAATTTAATCGCTAGGTGGCGCTGGGGTCGGGATATTCATAAAAATTGCATTTACTTGCTGATTTGGCTGATATTTAGAAAACAATTTAGCCACTTTAAAGGAAATATTTGGACATAAAACTTACACGATAGGGGGCCCTGTGGCCGAGACATCCCCAAAAATTATTTTACGCTAAAAGAAGGATATATCTACTATGTATGTAGATTAGGGCGGGTCAATTTGTATGGATCGATTTTTTTCGACATTGTTCCTAGCATATTCGGATTCTTCATAAAATTCTAAGAAAAAACTTCCTCCAGACCATAGCTCTAAAGTTAATTTCGAGCCTGCGCATTTTTAAAAGAAGATATCTTATATGTTAAAATTAATTGCTGTCCGTTAGCCTCGCTAAGACTCGAAAACAGCTTGACCGACTTTAATATTTTTATTTTTTCGGTTTGTTTTTTATAATATCCGGATGGTTAAAACCATAAAAAATAGAGAGTTGCCACCTGTTTAAAAATTTCAATATAAGTAAATTAATTACATAAATTAGATATTGCAATATGGGTGTCAAAAGAAAGATGTTATGAAGGCTTACAGGCGAAAATATTTTTAAAGGGGGTTGCCACCTGTTTCAAAATTGAATTAAATGAAATTGATAAGATAAATTAAATATTGCAATATGGGTATCAAATTAAAAAGGTTTAAGAAGGCTTACTACTGAAAATATTTTTGAGTCGAGTTGCCACCAATTTCGAAAATTTAATTAAATTAAGTTAATAAGATAAAGTATGTATGTATTATAATATAGGTGTCGAACGAAAAGTATTTGAAAAATTATTGATTAAGAAATATTTTCTATAGGCCTGCCACCTACCTGAGCGGTAAAAACTAAAAGCCATACTCGCAAATATTATTCAAAGCTTTTGAGGCTTGCATCAATGTGGAATACTGTAACTCCGTCAAGTTAGTGTTTATTGATGGCAAACAAAGTACTATCATGTTTGGCAATGATATCACCCCATCGAACAATGCACTTAGCCTCGATATAAAAAGAGAACAAAAGCCGAAGTATTAGCCGTAGCAGTTCACACAAATGTTCCACAATTGAACTAACAAAAAAATATGGCCTATGAATCTTTTATAGAAGCTGTGAACACTGGAGTAAAATTTAAACAAAAAAACAAAACCGACTTCAATTCTCATATACAAATTTAAGTGTACCATTATTTTCCTTTCCTTTCAAAAAGAATTATAGAAAACGGATAACGTAGTCCAAAGTTACGCGGTAACATACATAAAAACATATTCCGACGAATTGATAAAATATGCAGATTAATATTTAATAAAATGTTACGGATATAATTTTTTTAATACAAACCTGTGCTTGGGAGTTTATTGATACGAAGAATTAATTTCTGATATCTATTTTTTATTGAAAGAAGCGCAAGATTGCACTACAAAGCAAATTACATATTTTTTACTATTGTAACGGGAGAAGTTACTGTATGTATTTTTTATATGTACAGTGTCGAACAAAAGTTTTGGCGCAGTAAATTTTCGCATTACATATATGCAAAATTTTTAATTTATTTCCGATAATTTTTTATAAAAACATAGTTCATACTTAATGTGGCCAACCGTACTTCTTTCGGAAGTACAATACTTCTTTTTTCGCTCTTGTACTATGTACTTCGAAGTACAGTCAAATGAACTTATTTGCGATATTTTGTACTTCAGGAGGAAGATTTTGTAACCAGTTAGCGACAATTTTCGGATCGCTATCGCACTTTTTGACGCATGATATAAATGTTTTTGCGTCTAAAAGTGCGATAGTGATTCGAAAATTGTCGCTAACTGGTTTCAGAATCTTCCCCCAGGTCCTGTAATTCTCCGATCTTCTGGACGATCGTCACATGGTCTGCGCTATAATTTCGTTGAAACCATTAAAGTCGCCGCGGGCCGATGGCATCATACCTGCACAGCAGCGAAGGACTCTGAAGGTGTCGTGCGATTGGTTGGATCCCATTTATGCGAACTGCGTGAGGACAGGGTACATCCCGAAGGCTTGGAGTTCAGCCCGAAGGGCGGAAAAGGCGCACATGTTTCCCCTAAGTATTTTAGGTCAATCAGTCCCTCTTTGTTTTTACTAAAAACTCTAGAGAGCCTAATAGACCTCTGCATGAGAAACGCGATTGCTTGTGACTGTCTTTCAAGAGCTCAGTATGCTTATTGCAAGAAGAGGTTGGTGAATATCGCCCTGCATACATTGGTAAAGTGGTCATAGGAACTTTTCACGCATAAGGATTATGCAGTAATGGCCTTCTTCGATATCGAGGGGGCCTTCAACAATGTCACACCAGAGGCAATAGTCGATATAAATATTCATAATCAGGGGGTCGAAACCAACCTAATAAGGCTTATCTACAGCTCACTACCGCGAATAGAACTGTCGCGGCGGAGTGGGGACGCGCCTGCACTCAATGCAGAGTCATTTGGAGCACTCCACAAGGTGGTGTTCCCTCTCCCCCTGCTCTGGATTGCGGTTGTAAAAGCCCTTCTAGAGAAACTGGATAAGGTGGGCTGTCGTGTGATCGCCTATGTAGATGATGTGGAAATTTTGGTTAAGGGACGATTTCTAGACACCATTTTTGTTCTGGCTTAGGGTACCTGAACCAGGTAACTAGGTGGGCGATCAACGGCGGCTGTCGTGGAAGCCTAATATTGAGGTAAGGTAAGAAAGGTGTCGGTTGCCTTGTACTTCTGTAGGGGTCTCTCGCCCAAATTAATTCATTAGCTCTAGGAAACCAGATTTAAGCCTATATTGTTTCAGGGAGCCCTTCTCTGGTGGAACTTACTAGAGAAGGCTAGACTTGTAAAATAGGAATTAGCGGAGCATTAGGAACCACACCTACACTGGCGCTTAACATACATATGTTGAACACGGCGCCTGCGGATATTGCAGACAGAATTGTCGCAGCACGATCTGCTAATGAGCTTAGGGGAACCGGGTCCTTTCGTGACATAAAAAAGGAAAAGATGTTTCTCTGCTGCGGCAAATGTTTTAATATGGCACTTTTAAACATATTACCTCTCAAGGGCTAGTGATGGGGGTTCTGGCAGGCCATTATGCGATTGGTATTCATGCGTTGAGACTTGAAATTTCAACTGATCCTCGCACTTTTCAACAAACACTGAGCTCTCAAGGATCGAAATTAGCCGCATTCGAAATTTCATAATCGACTCGCGGCGTTAACTTAACCTAACCTGTACTTCTTTGTGCTATGAAATAGTTGGTCACATTATTCATACTACACTAAAACACATAAAAATCAAATGTGTAAACTTTGTGAAAAACTCAGGAAAATGCAATAAATCAGCATAATAATTTGCAATTTTATATTCAGATTTTCAAGCAACTTCAAACCTGCACTATGATAAACTAAAATTAAATGTATTATTAAACTGCATACTGGGAATTTTTCTAAAAAATACTTTACCTATATTGCGAAAAATTTACTGTGCCAATACTTTTGTTCGTTACTGTAAGTAAATAAACCCTTAACTTTAAAAAACCAAAAAAAAATTTACAATATTTCAAAATTATTTTTCGAATCATAAATTGTTTTTATGATTTGATTGATTGATTGATTGATTGATTTATTCATTTTTCTTTCAAAATAAACATATGTATGTAAATTACAATATTAACTTAACATAAATTATAATAAAATATTAAAAGAAAGAAAGAGTAAGGCATTCTGTAAAAAGTATTAATATTTTAGTATCGAATGCCGTCTCAAGAGGAATTTAATGCACATTAACAAAAGTGTGTGGGGTGAAATTCAGAATAAACTATACATTGTAAGATAAATTTAAATTTAATTAAGTTGGTTTATGAAAAAGCGGTGTACATGCTCATGAGATTACATATTTAGTTCAAGTTTACTAAGTTGTAGGGTTCAGCAAAATTTTGATGTCGTCGTGTGATTGTTCTAATAAAAATGATTTAACCTTTAATAAAAATGTACGCAAATTTCTAATGACTCGTATAGAACCAGGTAGCGCATTGAAAGCCTTGCAAGAAACAATACTGAAGAAGTTACTGAAGTGGGTTGTGCGAGATGTGGGAACATAAACAAGTCCGTGTGAGTTTTGCCTTAAATTGTAGCTATCCGAGATCAGGCTATGCAAATAACCACAGCAATCGAAAAATATCTTTAAAGCCTTGTAGTAGTACATATGCTTTACGGGAAGAATTTTCAGGTTTCTAAACAGGTCGATGGTGTGATGAAGACGATTTGCATTCGATATTTTCCTTATGACACATTTTTGAATAGTTAGAAGCTGCTGGATTCTACTATAAGATGTACCTCCCCAACAGCTTATACCATAGTCTAGCTTTGAGTGGACCAACGCGTAGTAAATAGTTTTAAGAGTTGCGTTTGAGCAAATCTTTCTCAAGCTATAAAAGTAACGAACGGTACATCGCATGTAGGACTTTAAACGAGTTATATGAGTAGACCAACTTAAGTTATTGTCAACAGAAACACCCAGGTACTGAAAGTCGCTGACTTCTTCAATAGAGAAACACTTTTCACAACAGTCCTTATGAAAACTAAATGATGTTTCTGAACACAGCATAGCATTTAGAGCGTAGCGCTTGCAGTCAGCGGCATGAAATACTATGGCTATTTCAGGTGACATTTTTGGATGTAGATTGAAATACATTATCTTAGTTTTCTTGCTAACAATAAGCTTATGTTCAGCAAACCATGCCCTTAGCAAATGTACATCATTATTTACGCCAGCTACCAAATCCAGATAGTTCGATGAACCATACGCAATGGCCAGGTCGTCTGCGAAAGCCGTAACTTTCCCAAAAAATGGTAAAGAAAAGATCGAGTTCAGATATACCAAAAATAATATTGGGCCCAAAACAGATCCTTGAGGTACTCCTAACTTGATTGTAACAGGATTACTTAAACTGCTACCAACCTTTACTTGCTGCACTCTCCCCGATAAGTAAGATTCTAACCAATTATAGAAAATACCACGGAAGCCAGCGGAAAACAATTTATGAAGTAAAATTTTGTGGTCTACCATATCAAACGCTTTCGTTATATCAACGAACAATCCAGCACAGTTCTTTTTTTGTCAATTTCCCTATATATAAAGGAACAAAAATCCAACAGGGCGTCTTCTGTTGGCCGCCCATTTCTGAATCCATATTGCATAGGGATAAAGAAGTTCTTATTTTCAAGAAAAGAAAGAATTCTGCATTTAACT
>NW_023459500.1:21654-55689 GCF_013731165.1 Rhagoletis pomonella | reverse complement strand
CAAAAGAAGTTCTGGTTCTACATTAGGAAGTGTGCCGTAAGCGTTTCCTTTTACAGAAACACCAGGTTATCCTGAAAGTTTCGCAAGGTGAACAGTTCTTCGGCGTTTCTAGGTTACTATAATTGTGTGATCTACAACAAACTGCTTGATAGTGGCTATTGTTAAATCTAATAAATGTGGCCACACTGAACACATGTAAGTAAAATATAGCCACCTAAAAGTCTACACTACGTTGCTTATACATTTGACAGACTTTTCGTTCTTTTTCTGACAGTCAGTTACGGCAGCTTATTCATATTATAGTTAGCCCTTAAGGCAAAAGCAGCGGAGATAGAAGAGAAGAATTTGCTTTACTCCTGAGCGCGTTTCAAAATCATCGAATAGCTTGCCCCATACATACACTGCAGCTCTTGTATTCTCGTACAGTTTTTCAATAAATCCTAACACTTTGGTAGACAATCAGACCGAATATAATTTGTAAATCAGAGACATGCGCGTCACCTTATCAAACGCCGCCCTGATATCAACGAACAACGCGTACACCTTTTTGTGCTCATTAAATTTTAATTGTACTTGCTTGCCGCAACGTTGTATATATTATCCACGGTTGAGTAATTGCTCCGAACGCCCCGTTCGAAATTCATTTAAAACCTTATTACTTTCCAACCACACATATGTATAACCCCGTGCTTAACACGCCCATAAACGCTTTAGCTATACAGTTCATAAATGCTATCCCTCTGTAGGTCTTTGGAATACTTTTTATCTCCTTTGTCATTGAAATGACAAACAATTGAAAATTGGAAATTAATGACTATTTTCTACCGTAATTACACGAATGTTTTTACTGCCCAACACTGTCACTACAATTTTTGCCATTTAATGCCTAGTGGAAATCCAGCATAAGTATTTATAAATTTCAAACTCCGTAAATGCTCTTCATTGCAGATAACACGTGTTGTTTCGGCGAAATTTGATTGCAAAATATTTTTAAAAGCATTTTTCATATCTCGCCTTGCTTCATCAAAAGCAAACTTGGTAAAAATGTGTTGCCCTAGTTTGCCTTAGATAGGTTGAGCCGACTCCCGAGATTGGTTGATCTTCCACTCAGCCGTCGAAATATAAAAAAAAAATAAAAAATCTAAGTAAGGTTGATTTTTCATTACTCTTAAACTAATAATGAAGCCACCAAGCGAATAAGATCGAAAGTAGCGACCAAGTGATAATAAACCTGGAAATTGTTCTTATCTCGACTTATGTTGTTCTTTCAAAACTTCCACAGATACAAATGTATCTGCTTTCCCTCAGTCTCCACGTCTGGCTAAATATAAACGCACACACGCTTCGACATACACACATACATATACATATCGTCGTTTAATGTACAAAACCGCGTAACTGACATTTACTGCCAAAAATTGGATTTGCTCACACAAGCTCTTGGTTCAATCCTTATCCATTCGTTCTGAAATATACTATAGCCAGAAATGCGATTGCTTTATAAAAAAGAGAACCATTTTGAAATATGAGTGTTTTACTCTCTAGAAAATAATTTATGCAACCTCACATATTTACGCGGTTTTGTATTTTGTTGATACGCGGTTTTGTACTTTAAACGATGGTATGTAAGTGTACATATGTATATTTGTTCATCTATGTTTGCATTGTCACCTCTTCGGTTGATGCCTTGTCAACTCGCCTGCTGACTGCCATTTAGACCCTGCCGGTTAGACTTGCCTGAACAACAAGCCTGCTGGGCGCGCTGTCACTTCTATTCTGTCGCTTATTCGCTATTTTCTTTAAGATAAATTCATTTCACTTTGGCGCATTTACTCATACTCACGAGCAGTAGCGGATTCAACGGTAATGCTGACTGGTCGCCCCCAGCAGAAGGGCCCCAGTGCTCTCACCAGCAACGTGAAAACACCGTTTGCTTTTAAAGTAGAGAAGCAGTTATTAATGGTTATTTTGAATTTGTTGCATCTTTACGCTGCTTTCCGCTCGTCTGGGCTGAATGTTAAAAAAAGTTTTATTTTGATTATCAACAACAATTCAACGATTTTCTTAGCGGGATTTGAATGCGCCCCGAGCAAGTGCAAAATTAAGGTCATTTAGGGCGTCATTTTTAATAAGGACGGCAGCTTTTCCCCGAGTTGCCTGCCTAAAGTGGTACAACTTTTGAGCTTGCGACAATTTGCGATGATTAATGTGCACTGCTTTAAACATGTCCCTGAACGATGGACTTCAGTATCTCTAGCATGTACTTTCAGGTAATTGAACGAACCGGGTTGGGTTTGGGGCATCTTCACAGCAGATATGTTGGTTTGCATGACCGTTCTTATTAAGTTCAATAATTTCTTTATCCTTTATATTCTGTGACAAACTCAGTGAGTTTAGATTCCGCAATGGAAATATTTTCCGAACAAAATTGCATGACGCGGATTTAAAGCTGCATAACAAATCCTTTATGTCTTCAATAAAAATGGGTTTCCTACAAAACTGGGCCCCGAATAAATTGCTGACCGGGCCGTTTTTTTTTTCTTAAATCCGCCACTGCTCGCGAGCGTACATATGTACATGTTATGTTCGTAGTTATACATACGTTTCCACTAGCCCATTTCTCATATTTTTTTCCGCTCATTTTTTTTGCGCCATAAAATTAAGATTGTATTCTTAAAACTGCCTGCCTCTTGATATGGATTGTCGTTTTCTGTTTCATATTGTTGATTTTTCCGTTTATGTCTGACCGAGGCAAAAAACACACTACTGCTTGTTTACTTTACTATATCTTGTCATGGCCGCGCTTGCTCCGTTTTTTCATCTTAGCCGCTTTATTTCCGTGTTTTCGTAACACTTTGTGGAAGGTTTTTTTCTTTTTATTATTATTTTTTTTTTCATAAAGTTAAGTATGTGGGCGCTTCAGCGACATATTGTTTAACTGCCTTGGCAACCCCCAAACGTCCTCGTTCGTCACAGTCCAGGCAAGCCACAACAACTTTACCATTCGACTTCTATTAAAACTTATCTCCGCTTATGACAACTCGTAGATATATACATGTGTGTGTTTCTTTTGCTTCGAGCACGCTTCCAGCTACACACTTCAGATCATCAATTTAGATCTCCGCCTTCGTGCGCACGATGTCTTAGCTTACGTTTTTCACATCTTTGTCGCCTTTGCTGTACTTTTAAAGACACCCAAAGGACTATTGTTGTTAAAGTTGACTTTTTTTTCTTTATTTCGCATTTCATACACACTTCAGATTCTTGTCTTCCGATAACGACAACGTCGTCATTTAATTTTGCTCGGTAACTTTTTTTCCGTATATTTATCCTAACTACCTACATATATACTTAAATATGTATGTAAGTACGAGTATAAGTGTGTATGTGCGCCTAACTTTTCACTTTTTTTTAATTTTTGTACATGAGTTTGTAAAAATGTTCATTGACTTTGCGAAATGCTTGCTGTCACCCTAACGTTTGTTTCATTTATATTGTGTGTGAGGCATTTTTTATGTGATTTTCAAGATTTTATATCAAGCGTTTCAAGCTACTTTCATTTCAAGAAATTAACTCTTTGCTTTTTGGGGGTTAGAGAAACGATTTATTTAAGTGGCTGTAGATTGAGTGGCGATAGAAACATAAGTTGAACTAAAATTAAGGCTTGGCTGAGGGGTTTAAATATTTAAAATAAAAAAAAAATTGATATTTATAATTACGGTGACCTGATTTCTGTGGACAAAAATCGGGACATTTCGAAAGCATCGAATGAAAACATATATGCATGCATATAAGGGTCATCCTTAAATTTAGGGAGCAAATTTTTACACCAGATTTCCTGAGCCTCAACCCCTACGTCGATGCTACACGCCTTAACCGACTCCAATCGGGACCATAATTTATATGTGGTATTTTCGACTATAGTAGCATCGATTTTGGGTATTAGATGAAAAAAATTTCTTAATTTAATTTTTTTTTTGTGATAGAGACTATGTTAAATTAATAAAGAAAACACTGAAAATCGGGATTTAATCGGTACAAATATGAAAAATCGGGACACTTATACGTCCCAACATTTAAAAAATATTCAGTGGGACATTTCTTTAAAAATTGGTACCGTATCGCCAAAATCGGTACGAATGGTCACCGCATTTATAACGTCATCGATCAATTAAATTCGTTTTTGAAAGCTGTAAGAAATTTCTTCTTTTCTCTTCCCACTTTGCACGCCAAGTATTTTTCGGTTTCTTGCTGCATTGGATACATTTTTAGCGCAACGCAAGCTTCACATACGCTTTGTTTGAAATCCGGCAGTAGAATTCTAGAAAGTAAACTAAGACAAATGCATTACATGTTATTCTTTAACGCTAGAGTGCGAATATGTTCAGATCGATCTAAATCGCTGGCTTGTGAATTAAGCACATTGCTCTTTATGGTTAGTAACCTTAACAACTAAGATGTAATTTTGTAGATTTTAAATTTTTTTTACTCTAAATATGTTCATTTTTCGGAAGTCACATCGCTTTGCATACTTAAACAAATTGCTAAAAACTTTAGCGTCCACAAGAGCTTACGTAATTACTCATACAAACCCACCGCCACAACCACAAGCAAACCAGTTAAGCTAAAAAAGAAGGCACATTTAACAAATTTGTTTAAACTGAGATTTAGCATCAACAAATGTTGGCCATTTGTATTAAAGCCTGAACAGTGCTAGACCAACCATAAATGCACAGGTATGCGTATGGCACATACCCTGTAGTCAAATGTAATGGTTGTATACTACGTCACAACTAGTGTGAACCGCATGCCCAACTAGTCAGCCAACTATCTTTTTTTCGTGCAAGAAACATGGGGATGTCCTACGAGATGGCAATTGTCAGATTATGATCAGAAATATAAAAGTCTCATACTAGTTCAAAATATACAGAGAAATACCAGTCCAATTATGAACCAAAACAACTAGTTTGGGAGTAAAAAAATAGAAATTATTCATGAATATACAATAAAAAAAAAACTTTTGATTAAGTACAATATAATATAATACACCTTTTTTATTTAGCAGTCTTAGATTTACTAATAATTGGTCTTAAATTTTTTAGGTATTAATTAAACAAAAAAAAAACACATAAATATTTCAAACTTTGGAACGTAAATTTAAATGCATTTTTATATCTTATCTTTTCTAATAATATTAAATAGTATGCAAAAGAAAACATTTCAGCTAAAAATAAAATAAATACTTTAGTTAATTTTTGATTGAACCTATATAAAAACAAAAAGTTTTTATTAATTTCATAACATTTCAGTCCTTTCTTTTTAAAATTGCATAAAAATAATAAATAACTCTTAAAATTTGTGATTTGGATAAGAATAAGATAAATAAATAATTAATGCAGTTATTAAATATTCGTAATTTTTGTTTATAGTTTGGCTTGTTGATTGAGAATTTAAATTAATCAAATAATTGTGTTAATCATGTAAATACAAAAAGTCAAAAATAATTGAAAATTATCAAAAATAGGAAAATAATCATGCAATTAAAATTAATGAATTAATTAACAAATTTCTTTTTTAAGTAATTAATTACACGATTCAACAAAATTTGGTGGTATTTTATCTCGAAAATGCGACCTCATCTTAGAGATTTTTTCATGCTTATTTAAAGCGAATTTATAAAGTTTTTCAAGCACGTACAGTTTTTGAGAAAAAAGCTGTTGAGGTGTCGAAAAAGGGCAAAAATGTCATATTGCAAAAAAAAATAAAAAATTGGTTTTGCGAAGAAAAAACCACGTATATATGAAAATCCTATTCATCTGATGGACTCATGTCGATGGATAGAGTAGAAAGGAGTGTAACATTAAAAAAAAAAAAAAACGTTGTAAAAAACGTGGAATGTGGATTTGTTCATGAAATCACTTTATTTTCAAAATAAATTCATAGATTGAGTTTTTCATATTTGTGGGAAAACAAGTGCATGCTATTCCTTCTTTTTTTAATTTTTCACTTATTTCTAATCAACTCATCGATATGAGGTAGAATCCATCAGACGCATTAGACTTTCATTAATACGTGTTTTTTTTTTCTTCGGAAAAACTGCGTCCAAATTCTATTTTAAAAAGAGTTTTGAAATTTGCAATTTTTTGCAAAAACTTGACGTGCTAGAAAAATTTTGTAAATGCACTTCAAATGAGCACCAAAAATCTATAAAATTACGACGTTTTTGAGATAAAATACGAAACAATTTTGTTTTGTTGTTGTTGTTATTAATCATTAAAAAGGTGATAATATCGGTGATTAATCATTAAATTGTTATCCAAAAACAAACGTGCTTTAATTAATAACCATTATGATTATTAATCAATATCTGAAAGTTCTGGTATAATTGAATTGGTACTCGTTTTAATGGTTTACAATAAACCCAAACAAAAATTTTTAATATTTTGTGTACTTTATTATATTAAACTGCCGAAGTCAAATAAAATTGGGCATGAATAAATCATTTTGTACTTGGTACAAGTGTAGTCGTTTTCGAACTAGTTCGGTTTCAGTCAGGAAATTCTAGTTGTTAACTAGTATATTTCCTGACTAGCTTGGGATTTCAATGCAGGGTACTTATAAGCACATATACATACATTCATACATTTATTCATGCATGTAAATACATAATACGGCATGGGCATTTGTGGCACAAACGTAATATATCATTTATGTATGGGCCCCCCCCCCCAAATACGAAGCGTTGAGAGTGTTAGTGCACTTGTAACAAAAAGGCAGTAAAAATATTAAAATAAAAAAATAAAAACAATTGCAATAAGCTGAGTATTTAGTGCTCGAGTGTTTTTACAAATCCACACGCTGAACATACATACAAATAACTTACAAACGTTTATAGGCTGGTACACATGCAATACTAAATATATGTATGTACGTTTACTACAAAATTTGCTTGTGACATGGCCGGCAGCACCAACTGTATTCTTGTGTGTTATAGCATACCTGCGAGCATACCTTAACATATAAACTTGCATGTAAATATGTAGGTGCATAAACACCCGAGTATTTTATGTGAATGTTCTTGAAAGCGAGCGCCCACTTCTACCTTGAAAGTACTTCAGCCTAAAACACTCTTGCTGGTACATATGTACTAGAGGTATACGCCGCCGAGCCACGCCGCCGCCGCCGCCGTTTTTTGTCATTTTTCACGCGCCGCCGCCGAATTACGAAAATATCGGCGCGGCGGCGGCGCGGCGGCGTTCGGCGCCTAAGGAATTTTGTACTACTCGTAAAAAAACACTATTTTAGAAAATGAAAATTACATTTTTAAAGGAGTTTTTTTTGCTTAATTTGGGCCACTGAACATTTCCAAAAAAAGAGTAACTCAGAAAAAACATAGGTAACACGTTTTTCAATCGAAATCGTTTATTACAGTTAAATTAGGGTCGAATACTGGTAATCTGACAATTTTTTTCCGCAGTAGAAAATTTTTTTCAATACTACAACAATACTACTTTTTTATATACTACAACAACAAGAAAGTTATAACACATCTAAAACTTTAACGCCTATATCTCAGCAGTTTTAACAGAAGCGCCCTTATTGCATCTAACTCCTCAATTATTGGAGATAAAACAAAGATAAGTTGATTTTCCTGTGTATTTTTTGTTAATATTATAAACACACTTTTAATAAAAAGCAAACTCTTTTTTTTTGCTAATTTTTGCATTCGTAACTTATTTTATTCTGGGGTCCCGCAGACGTATACAAGTACTAGGTGGCTGTGTGAAAATTACGTTAGCATTTCTAAGTGGTGGTCAAATCCCAGGAAGGTTTTGCTCCCGCGCATCGCAATGTCTTCTACACCTTTTTGCTAAAAATTACTATTATTTTTCATTACATTCGGTTCTCCTAAGAAAAATTTGGCGCTTTATATTTTAGTGGAAATTTTAACCATCTATAAGCCATTTTTTAAACAGTGGGTAAAAACGCCCGTTCTGATGGGAGTTGATGGGTTAAACTTTTGGAAAAAAGTAGACCAAACCTTGTTTTCAATACATAACCCCCAAAAAAATTGTAGCAACTCCGTAATTTAACATAACGGTTGATAAGATTATTGCAAAAATTTATTGACAGCGATACAAATTACCCCAATAACTTGACCTTTTAAATTTTTGTATTTCTTTAAATTCAAATAGCACATACGGATTTGTAGAGAACATAGAGATGTACATATGTATATACTTCAAAATTTCGTGTGTTCGCCCATCCATCAGCGGCAGACACTCAAGATTTTAATGCAAGTAGAAAGTAAGATAATTTAAATTTAAAACTAATTCAATTAATGAATTAAATACAATTACAATCTGAATTGCCATGGCGAATGCCTAACGCTGACGAGATGACATGATAAGATTAGTAGCCTCATGGCTCTTTGGAATCTGCCTTATGAGCAGTAGCGCCGGCGTCTCCAGACGCGCCGGCCTCGCCGCCGCCGCCGATTCTTTTTGAAGTTGACCACGCCGCCGCCGCAAAGCCTGTCGGCGTAAACCTCTAATATGTACATATGTATGTAGCTACGTGGCCTGCATCTCTACACGGCATATGTACGTGTACAAATACTTCTAAAAGGTATGCTTGTAGTTATCTAACTTCATGTTTGCATGTGTGTACCGCATGCAATCGCTTTTGGTCGGCCTAAAACCGGTTGTTAACTGTGTCATGTTGCACTGCCCTCTAAAAAGCGACAAACTGAGCAGCTGCCTGTCACCTGTATTTGAGTGTGTGTGCGTGTGTGCGCGCGTCATTTCCTCTCGTAAAGACACATGACACAATCACACAGATTAACACATACATACATACATTACATATGTATTCGTACTTGAATATCCCTGGCGTAACTTTTCTGGCCTGCTTATCTACCTAGCTTGTTAGCCTCATTTTGTGTACTGACTTTAAAGCGTTTTTAAGAAAACTAGGTTGTTCTCTGCAAGTTAAGTGGCAGCAGCCAAAAGGACAGCCACGGTGCTGCTATGGCAGTAATTCCCGATCAACAGTGGTAAAATTTATATGTATAATAATCAAATGCTGAAGAATTTTTTTTTTTATAATTTCAAGAGAAGAAAAATATGTACATACGTCTAGAACCAAAGTATTTGTATTTAAACGCGCTTGCCCAACTTTAGAGTACATATTTAGATTCCACAACAATATTATGCAGATGCTCAACAATACAGTACAATTTTTTTGGCACGTCTGGGTAATGTTCTCGAATTTCGGACTAAACCACTAACGCTGAACTTCCATAAACCACCACGACTCCTAGGCGGAACAACTTACTCCAATGCATGGATGTAAGTTTATTAGGTGCTAGGATGCGGTCGACATCTAGCTTCAACTAAACTTAGCGTGGGATGGAAATTACTGCCTTTTTCCACTTATCTGTGGGAATAAAAAAAAATCATTGTATGTGCCATGCTGAAAAAATAAACACTTCCAGACCGAGCCTTCACGACGGAGGTCTGTCAATGCACCTAGTCTCAGCTGCCAGAGGGGTTAAGCACATTAAAGAAGATTAAGTTAAACAAAAAATATCAGAAGGCTGATGACCTCTAGTTATCTAAATTCCATAAGAGATGCGGAAACTCTAGGCACCTCCCCAGGTGCATTATTTGTCTTCAGACTCTGCATCGGATAGCATGATGATTCCCGACAACATTCCGACTTCTTCCGTTTTAACTCGAAGAGAAGTAGAGAATCGGTAAGCATGCCCTTGATAGTTGCACTCCTAAGGAAGACGTTCTGAAAATTGCCACAAAGTTATCCGTGATCCCGGCGCTGAAGTGAAATCGTCCCGCTGCCACGCCACAAAATAGCCCACACCGACCCTTAAAGGGCAGAACTTTACAAAAGTTTTAGCTAAACAAAAAATACAGAGAACAGTGGACCTCTGTCTGCCATCTGCATAAGATATCGTGATACTGATGGACCTTCGATTACACGGCTGTATGCTGCATCGACTTCACACTCTGCGCAGATAGCATTGTGATCGGTGACTGCCTCAGCTTGTGTTTTGAAGTTTCAGGACAAACAGGAGTTACTGCCTAAAATATATGGAAAGGAGCATTTTTAGCGTACCCTGGACCATCGTCGATTTGGAGGGAGGCTATCAAAAGAATTTTGAAGGATTCTCAATACTTGTATTTTCAGACAGGCATCATTACCCTGTCCCGCAGGGTGATCATCTCCTAACTCGTCAAAGAATGTTCTGACACTTTTCAACCCTTAGCAGCAAGAAACATAGGAAAACTGGGTTACAGAATCGAACCCGGAACCATTTTGCTGATTCAGTTGGTATTTTTCCTGAGACTTGCGATGCCGAGGGAGTACTGGGGAGGCCTTCACTAGAAACGACATCCAATTATTGAACGGAGCCGAAATCGGTTTGCTCTCAGTATATCTGGCCGCTCAAAGCATCTACGCTCCTGCATTCACCGCAGGTGGCTTGATTACTGCAGCGTATCTCAGGCTGAGCTATATGTAGTTAACATGGCGACGAAGTTGATAAGTGTGATCGCCATAGCTCCATAAATATTTGATCTCGTTGTGGACAATGAACCTGCGATCAAGGCCCTGCGATCGGTGAAGACTAACTTCATAAGCGTTCTGGAAACATTCAGATTTTTCGAAATCTAAATTCAATCTTGACTGGCTCTCGGGACATAGTGGGATTTCGGGAACTAAGAAAGTAGATGATTGGATGAGAAAGGGTCTTGATTGGGGAAAACTGAAAAATCTTCCTTAGGAATCCTACTTTTCAGAGTTAAGGTGATGGCTAGATTAGGTCTTTGCATGCAAAAATAATCCGATCCTCTTCATAGATGCGCAAGTTTGTGAGTGAGCGTTTGAGTATCGCTCTTCCACGCTGTAATGGCTGGACGTATTTCAATGAAACTTGGCACACGAATAATCTAAAACCTGGATCCACATATAGGGTATTTTTTGAAAAGAGTTGCCACTTTTTTCAAGAATTAAAATAAATTTATTCATAAGTTAAATGCAATATTACAACAATGTCGGTGTGAAACGACTGAGCTTGAAGGAAGCTTTCTTTCAAAGATATTTTTAAGGGGAGCTGCCCCCTGTTTAGAAATTTAAAATGAATTTAGCTAATAATTTAATTAAAATACTTTAACAAGGGTATCAGGCGAGAGAGGTTTTAAGAAAGCAGTATTTATTTCGAGGGTTGCCACCAACTTTGTAGTTTGTGTAGCTTATTACCTGAACTAACATACTTATCTTTCGAGTAGGGTTGCCACCGGCTGAAAAAGTGAAATTCTATGTAAAACTATAAGTTCCACAATACCATGTGGATGCTAAACGAACGAGATTAAAAAGTCTTTATTACGAAAACATTTTTAAGAGCATTGCCACCTATTTTAAAAGTTAGATTCAATTTTGTTAATAAGTTAAATGACGTACGGCAATATGGGTACCAAGCGAATGAAGTTTAGGAAAGCCATCTGCTTAAAAGTCAAATTAAATATAATTAAATAGTTAAATTAAGCACTACAAAAAGATGTCAAGTCAAACAAAAGATGTTTAAGAATTTTTTTTTTTTTCGAAAATATTTGTATGTAGAGTTGCCACCTGTTGAAAAATTAATTGCATTTTATCAGTAAGTTAAATGAAAAACTATGAAATTATGTCAAGTCAAACAAAAGATGTTTAAGATTTTTTTTTTCGAAAATATTTTTATGTAACGTAAACACCGTGCGCTATTTCTACGGCGTATGCACACGCACGTTTATATGTACATACATAAGTCTTAAATGCTCACATTTGCATGCACATTCTCCTTCAATTGACATTTTGCACGCTTCGTTTCATATTTATGTCTTGCGCTGGAATTTTTTCTATGCCATCGTCATGTTATTTAAAGCCATTTTCTATTTTTCATTTTTATTTTATTTTTATTTTTTTCCCATTTTGTAAATCCTCTGAAAACTCATAAGCAAAAATTTATGAATGTTTACCTTAAAGATTTTCCATTTATGTGCGCATTTGGCCCCCCCTTTCCTTCGTCACCCAGACTGTTTTTATTATACTTCTTTTCACTCTGTCTATTCAATTCTACACTCAGTTGCATTGTGGGTTATGCTCACTGCCACTTTCACTGTTAATACCGTCACTCCCACATTTACCGCCCTGCATGGTGGAGCCCATTTTATTATGTTTTTTTTTTCGTTCATACATATGAGTATTTACATTTTATATACATATGTACGTATTCGCAAGCACATGAATGGCACTTCACTGTGCTGCTTTTATAAGCAGAAAATGTACTCTTCATTATGCACATCAAGCGAAAGGATAAGTGTGGCATAAAAAAGCAAAGAGCAACAGCAGCAACAGGATTATAATAAGAATTACATATGTATGTATGTATGTATGTATGCTTGTATGGTAAGCATACAAACAGCCTATACAAAGTTCATGTGCAGCACTCGATGGCACTGAGAAAGCCACTTCACTTCAAATTCATAAATGTATACATACATGTGTAAGTGTGCATGTGAGTATTTATTTGTGTACATTATTTGTTTGCTCATATTTTTTTAAGAAGAAGCTGTGTTATTGTTCAATGAGTGAAAGGGATTGGAAGAGAAATCCGCATTGCAGGCAAAGAATGAGGGAATATAAGTAAATAGCAGGTATATAAATTGAAAAATTGAATAATTGATAGTAGCATTTTCACTTCATACTTTTAAGAGGTGATTTTCTTGTGATAATTATTTTGAATTGAAGCATGGCACGTCAGTATGCGTATGAAAATGGTAGTGACTCCCCCAGTATTTGCACGAGCTTCTGCTTCGATTTATGATTGGCATCTGTCATTGTTGCTCCCACTTAATTAAGGTACCCCAACGTTGCTACCAATACGTTATCTGGCATTTCAAGAGCTTAGCTCATTAAAACTCTTCTAGGAATCTGAAGTTGACACAAACTGCCGCTATATGAAGAATTTTTGCCGGATAAAGTGTACTGAAAACAGCACTGTGACGGATACGTCAAATCGTATTACCTTTTAATTTGTTTGAAATCTCCAACTTTTAGAAATAAATCGAAGCAGATTGTTGCGAACACTTGGCTGCTTAAAACCGAACACTTCGAATCCGGGGTAGAAGCACGATAATTTTTCTGCGGTCTCATTCTCTTCAAGACAGGAATGAAAGCAAACCCCTAGCAAAACCTGCAGCTCGCAGAATCGGCAGGCACCGGTTTCCTTAAATGTTCATCTTAATGAGGAGATAGCTAGTTAGGAGATTTCGAATGAAGGAATTAAGGAAGGACGTTACACAACGAAGTTATATAGGTCCGCGGTCTTGGTGAGTACTCAGTAGAGTATTTTTGAGGGTTGAGGTAATCATACACCAATTTTGATGATATCAGGTGAGACTTGAGTGCCAACCGTCTGAAATAAAGTATATATACACATTTTGAAGATTTGCTTCTTCGAAGGCAATATCTTCCACTAACTTGTATTACATGAATATCTGCAGATACCTTCGTCAAATGTCATGAGTTGTCTATTCTGTGTCGGTTTTAACTTAACTTAACTTAAAGGCAGGAGGCAAGGTCTCTCTTCTATAATTAATTCCCTTAATGTTGTAAACAGTTGTCGTTTGGTGGAATGTATTAGACGAAACACCGCTGATCAGAAAGCTGGACCGAGAACAGCTACCCAGCCTAAAGATCGCTCCCATTCTATCACTTAATCGCATACTTAATATGTTGCCCGTCGAAATCCGTCCGAAAGCTGCTGCAGTCATGCTTGTGGTCAGACCTATGAGCACTGGATGATGGACTGACAGAGTACTTGGAAATTCTATTTTTATTAGAGGCTGTGTTCTGCTAGACTTGTACTCAGTCGCGTATTTTCAGTCGTAACCGCCCTAGGTCCTATAGTAGCAGCCGCCTCAGCTCTCATTATTTGGAAACTATATATATTTTAGGTAGGCTCATCGTTACCTCTATTACGGAATTATCACGCATAGGAATAAAACAGATTCTACGCTTTATAAGAGCCTCAAATTGGTTCTCTGAAGAAAAGTCACCGAGATTCCCGTGTTCCGCAGTGGTACCATAATGGACCTTCAAAAGGTTTAAGTAAGTTGATATCTTGATCCGACTGCCACATCCACCTAACCTAACATATATTTTCGACGAAATACCGCCCACCGATGCCTATTTTGCTTACTGCTAACATTTGCACTTTGATGTCTCTCACAGTTCATTAAAGCCGAAGAACAAATACAAATAAGCGACATACACTCTGATTTATAATATTTATTCTGATAAGAAAATGTATACAAGAAGAAACATAAAAATTTCGCCATGTTTATTTAAATTTGCTAAACGTCTAGATAAAAGCAATTTTTAGGCAATAAAGCAAAACTCAAATGACATAAAAACAAAGCAATTGAAGGAAAGGAAAATCAAAATATTATCTTTTAATTTAGTATCGCATATTACCGCAATATCTAAGAGGCACAGAAAAATAATATATATTAGGGTGGGCCAAAGCAAGTAAAGTCGAAATTTTAATGTTCTCACTGCAGGATTGTTCTATATCGAAAAAATATGCTTTTGTTTTTTCAGCGCTCCAAATCTCTAATGTATTTTATATGGGCATAAAAACTATTTTTCATACAATATCAAATCAATACTTTTTAGTCGGTAAACACTCGGTTTCACTTCACGATACTTCAAGCAATAATGCCCAGTTTTTTGTTTAACCAGTTTTTGATACAAACTATCTTTTATGGCTCTCCAAAAAAAAAAACCTCAAAATGCAATGGGAGCACCCATAAAAAAATCTTCAAAATAAAAAAGGGTAAATAAACTATTGGAACTTCCGAAGAGAAACAGAGTTTACCGTTTGAAAAATTTTGATTTTCAAATATTCTATACCATTTGTACGAAAAATTGGTTTTTCCCATATAAAATACATGGAAAATATTGAGCGCTTTACATGACCTCTAAATATTTATTGACTTCGAAATAAAAACAAGGGTATATTTTTTTCGATATGGAACAAGCCTACGGGGTGGGAGCATTAAAATTCCGACTTTACTTTTTTCACATGCATTTTTCCACCACCCTCATGTAAAGCTGTGTCTACACATAGCTAGCTGGAAATAAGCTTAAATTCTTACTAGAGCTTGTAAATATGTGTAATTATGTTCATATGTATGTGTACTCGTAAGGTTATGCCATTAATTTTGTATCTATGTACATATCTGGCATCGACTCGGCAAGAGCCTTGTCAAGGTTGTCGCCTAACACTCGAAAGCAATAAATTCAACTGGCGCAAGGATAAAGTAAATCAACTGTGAAAAACAATCAAAGGTAAGGAATGAAAGTAAAAAAAAACCAAAGGTATGAATGCAGCAGGGGAAAGCAACGACGGAAGGAAGGAAGAAAGGAACAGCAGAGGAAGCAGCACATTAAGTAAACACACTTAACGTGTGTTTGTATGTATGCATGCAAACATGCAGGTGGAAAAGCACACACCCAAGCACACAAGCAAGCAAACGCAGCTTTCGTCTCTCATACGGAAAATATGAGTTATTGAATATTCAAGCGCACATACACACACACACACACACACAAACACTTAAGAATGGCTACATGAAAAGGCCAAAGCATAAAAAATGCGAAAAATGGAGCAGAACACCCGCATGCATATGAAGGCAGCGCGCACTTAAAACGCGCTAAGTTCTAACAGACGCATGCAACAACAACAACAAGCGGATTTACAGCAAACACAAACATACATTTGTATGTATGTAAATCGTTAAATTGCGCGAAGGTGCGGGGGGGGGGGGGGGGGGCAGCGTGAGTGGAAACAGCGGCAAATTGATTGCGCCAAGCAATGAAGCGTGTCCTGTAAAACCACTTAAAACATGCCTCAATACATGCCATAAACTTTGGCTAAACAACGACAGCAAACGAGATCAGCAACAACTACAAAATTCAAATATGCATGCCGCGCCATTCAGTTTCAGTTTGTTTCCATTTACTGCACACACGCACACCCACACACGCACACCCACAAACGCACACGCTTAAGCGCGCGCGCTTACTTACTTGTTCTTCTTGGCAATCAGCATTGATGCGAAAGAAAAAAAAAAATTAGTAGAAAACGATATGGAGGTGGAGCAGAGCTGGAGGTTGTCGAAACGCAATGCAATGGGTTGTCAGCGACAACGATAACGAGCGCGATGCCACGAAAGCACTTCCAATACAGCAGTGGATACTTCAAATGTCGCCGAAAAGCGAAAATATGCGCGTCGCACAAAATCTGAATAAGAAAAGGAGGGAAAAGCAAACGCAGCGCAGAAGTAATGCGTGCGACAGGGTTCAGGGAGGACGTGGAAAGCCTCGTACTGCTACGTATCCACACAAAATTATAAAGCTCGATAAAGATCTTCAGCATTCAGCTGAGGTAAAATCAAAGGTTAAGCGTGTGTGAACGAGTAGCGGCGACCAAGGACAAGCACACCACAACAATAGTGACAAACACAACATAAAATGTGTGCTTGTGTTTGGCAAGTTACTCGCAACTTTCAGTTTATTAAAAATTTAAAATAGGTAGTGGTAAGCGCAAAGATAACTTTCGCCTCCTCTCGACCACCAAGGAGCAGCAGAAACTGTGGCTTTTTAAAGTGCACTGTCACAACTTGTGAACACGCTGAACGCCTATAAATATGCAGAAACACGCTTTCAAGCTGTGCCACACACAGACTGCTAACGAACTCGCACGCATGCATGCCAGCCAATGTGCATAATAGTTGGAGGGAGGTTCGATTATATGTATTTCTTAGGTATTTCGAATTGGTCATTGCCTTAATTTAAGCTGAGTTGGATTTTTTAAACAGGTGGAAACCCTCCTAAATATATTTCGGAAATAAAGCCTTTTGAAACTCGTTTCGGCGAGGCCCATCTTTTAATAATCTATCCAACTTATTAAGTAATTTTAATGTGACTTTATAAACACGTGGCAACTCTCTTCAAACACTCTAAATATTAAGACTAAAGTTTATTTCAAGTTCTTGCGCTTGACACCCGATTGTAATTTGCTATTTCAAATATATTTCAAAATATTTGCTTAAAAGTAAATTAAATTCGACTTTCTAAACATGTGGCAACCCTCGTAAAAAGTACTTTCGCACTAAAACATTCTTAAATATTCTTCATCGGACATTGCGATTGATTAACTGCTGAATTAAGATGAATCTGATTTCTAAACATGTGGCAACCCGGCTAAATATAGTCCAGAAATAAAGATTTTTCAAACTCGCTACTATTGTTACGCATATTTTAATAATCTATTTAACTTATTAAATAATTCAGCCTTTAAACAGGTGGCAACCCTCTTCCAACACCTCAAATATATTCTTAGTAATCAAACTAAAGATTTCTTAACATTCTTTCGTTTGACATCCAATATTTTGATATTTCTTATAACTTGTGTACTTATTAACTAAATTTTATATTTCAAGCAGTTGGCAACCCTCTTCAAAATATTTTCAAACTACTACCTTCTGAAACCCTTTCGTTTGGCACCGATATGGTAATACTTATTTCTCTTACCTAAGTCCCTTTATTCAAATTGGATTTGATTCTTTAAACAGGTGTTAACCCTCCTGTAGGTAAATTAAGAAAGGAAGCTTTTCAAAACCATTTCGATTGATAACCACTTTGTAATAATTGATTTTTTTTTTTTTAATAATTTGAATATATATTTTTTTAAAGGTGGCAACACTTTTCGAAAAAATAAAACCAGTTTGCATATCTAAAGGCTAAGCCCTTTAATCAAGCCAACGGTGCAGATATTTTATCCTGAACAAAAAATGCCTTCGCGTATTATATAAGCTTGGAGTGCTGCTTTTTGTAATTTAATTATTCTCCAACGAGTATATCAAACAGCATTTTTTGTATCTTATTTACTTAAATTAAATGTAAAAAATTTTACAAGTGTGAGTATTAAACTTTCGATAATTTTCCATGTGATACATAAGTACCTACTTAAGTATTTGACCTACATACACATATGTACATACATGACATGCATAAGACATAACATGCGCCTTTGAACTGCACTTAACGCTTTTGGGGCTACTCAGTCACACCTAAAGTGTGGACAAACAAATATTTGTATTTATTTTGAAATGTGTAAAAAGCACTACAAGAATCGCCACACTAAACGACCGCAAAAAGGTGCACACAAAAGCCCAGCCAAGCGAAACGAACGACTTGCTAAATGCTGATGACCCCGTTTAGGCTGAGCAGCTTATAAATTTTACACACAAATGAGACACCAACAATAATGAAAAAGGTGAATCAAGTGAAGAAGTGCGAAAGTCAAGAAAAGTTAAAAAAAAAGAAAATCCGCAAAACGAAAGGGATAAAGTTGAGCTGAGCGGGGGGCGCTTATCAAAAAGTCGCACATAAATTTCTAGCTAGCACTTGGTGTTAAATGAACCCGTTTTTAAGACGCCTGCTTCAATGGTAAGCTCTGTTGATGGCACGAAGATTAGGAGATTGCGGGAAGTGCATTAATGTGCCTTTTTTATAGTAGAATGCTTGTGCATAAATATTTTTTAGGGCAACAAGAATTCACTTATAGTTATGAGGTTGATCATAACATTGTAGACATAAGTAGAGGGAAGTAAATAGAATCTCCCAGAAGCTAAAGGAGTTAATAACTACATGGTTACGGTCTGGATGGAGAGGCTGGATAACTCTGGCTAATGTCCGCCTATATGCCGCACGACGACGAAGTGGAGCCACAAAGGACAATCTAAGTATCTAAGTGAGCCCCGGATTCATGTGGTTGCCACCTAACCTAACCTAACCCAATAACTACTTCAAACAAGCCATGTCATAAATTTAGAAATTTGAGATGCCAATACCCGTCAAATGTAGCAATCCAAACATGGTTTTTGGTCAAAAATAAGAGCGCACTAAAATTATTACAACTCACAAGTTTCCTGTGCGAGGGACCTACAGTTTTGCGCCGCTTCGGAATAGCAGAGAGTTTTTTCTGAGAAGCCTTTTCTGGCAAACCGTTTTGCCATTGTCCGATGAGGGGTGATCGCTGTTTAGAAAATCGTTTTCTCTCCGTTTTTGAATTGTTCTTCGAAGCATAGATCCTTTTAGATATAAATGCCGCAGAAACAGGGACCATGTCGAGAAAAAATGGGAATACTTGAAGGCTTTCGAGAGTACTTTTCAATGCAAGCTTTATGGCCCTGTTAGCGTTGATAACAGATATCGAAGAAGATGGAAAAAGAAACTGAAAAGTGAGACGGAAAATTAAGCTCTCAGCAGTGAATAGTCGCTAAGACCTCTCTTTTAAAACTATTTTTTATGTTATCCATTCCCAGAAGAAGACTCCTAAGTGTCTTCCGACATAGGCGATAAACTTGTTGAAAGCTTTCCTGTGCGGCTTCATTCCAATAAAGCTCTAAAGGACTGTGCGTCGTGTATATACAATTTTTGGAACCTACATACCCAGGCTGCGTAAGAAGTGTGTATAGTATACATATCTCCAGAGCTTATAGAGTCGACAGATTCTCGTTTTTCTTGTAGCCCGGATGTATCTTCATGATTTTCCAAAGAACTTTATTTCTGTTGAGGTTGACCTATATGTTGAAACTAAATTCCTCGAGATCGTCTGCTGAGATCGTCCTGCAGCTTAATTTGTGACCGCTTGCTGGCTTCGTAGAGTGAACAGAGGCTTGCTGTGTTCGCTTTACCACTGATCTAGATGAGAGATAGTTGATCCCATTCACTAGGTAGTACATGATTGTTGACAAGAAGAACTAATATGTTTCGATAAGCACTGAGCCACACTACTCAAAAGTGTGACATTAAAAACTCCTACCCTGATATCCAAGCGGTAATTAAGGCCCTCTCCCACGAAAGGGCAGGGCAATGAAAGTGGTAGTGTTCCATACTCTCGATGTCGTCCACGTCGCGGCAACTACGGCAGAAGTCATTGGCCGGCAAACCCATTCTGCTAGCATGCCATCCCCTTAGGCAGTGTTCCGTAATAATACCGGTGACGACCCTTAATAGAGGCCGTCGAATCTTTTCTTGTCGACGCTGGGCCAGATTCGTCTAGTCGTCTCACACGTGGGTTCTTCCGACCATCTTTTATGTTTCTTCTCGAAGAAGTATGTCCTAAGCCATGTCTGAAGGTAGGTTAAGAGAAGATTCGATGAGCCACAGTGCTGAATCTTTTATAGCGGCGAGTTTTGCTTGGAAGATGCTTCAGTGCTCTGGTAGCCTACAGCAGAGGTCCAGTGAGAGGTCATTCGAATGTATCACACTCCAAACTATTAGATTTAATTTAGAGCCATCCGTGTAGACGGCTGTGAATTTATCTTGGAAGCCCCATACTGAGTCAGCCTCCTAGTCCTTCCTCGAAGTGATACGAATGGAGAGCTTGTTCCTTGTAGTTGGTTGGAATGTTGGTGCGACCGAATCTGGTGTTTCTCCATTTTGACAGTCTCGCCTGTAGCTTCCCAGAAAGGTCTACGGACCGAAATTTTACAAGTTTTTCCAGCAGCGTTACCGGCATTGTTTTCAAAATACCGTCCGATGACTGCACCTGCCCAAAACCCACACCTAATAGTGACCCATTGTTTGTCAGCCTTTAGTCTGAATTGCCAGAAAAAAAAAAAATTAAATACATAAACGCTTCCCAAAAATTGCTGACAAAGAGCTGAATCAACCTTGAATCATGCTATATAAGATTTTTCTTAAAATTTAGTAAACCTATGTGCCTCTAGCCTGTTTCGTATTCTTGCGAAAATCACAAAATTTCCCAAACTAACCATTTTGGTTAGCACTTCGACCGCTTCCGGCTAAATGCGAAGTTCAATTTTCATTTGGGTTTCACAACGCCTTTTTGTGTTGTTACTCAAACAGCCAACATGCGTCGACTTTACACAAATCATTACTCTCGGCTCACGAGCACAAAACTGCTCAATAGAAAAAGTCCAAACAAAGAGACGGCTTAACCAAATAATAAAAACCCGGAAATACCAGCTATCTTTGTTTAGTCGAACAGGTGAATGAGGCTGCACGAAAGTGTAATGAAAGGCCAAAGCAAACAGAATATGAAAATGTGAACTGAATGCATAAAACGCTGCCAATGACAAGAAGCACAGCATCGTCATCATATCCAACCGCCAATGGCACCCATATCAATGTCCTAAAGATGCGGCATCGAATTTCGGTCGATTTACTGAAGGCTAAACTCTGACCTATACAACAGTCGCTTATATACAACTACATGGTATACATATATTTACATATATACATGCCGTTAAGCGACGCACCTTTGCATGCCCACTTATGCATGCATATCACTTTCAGAATCAACGAAAGTGAAAGAGCTAAAATGTTGACATTTCTATCGATTTTGCGTGGCTGGCTAGGGCGCCCCGGTGTATGCAAAGTGTGCGTGTGGGTTGAAAAAGGTTAAGGTGAACCAAGACACTGTGTCACGAAGTCAGAAAGGGGCAAACGCAGCACAACAAAAACAACAACTGCTGTGAATCCTCATATGCATATGTGTTTGTATGTATGTATGTATGCAACTGTATGCTCACAACCCCATGGACCAGCAATCGCCTCTTTTCTACGCTTGCATTGATTACGCGAACAGCAGTGACATTGGCGATGATGTTTCGTTTTCGTATTTTACATACATATGTACATTAGAGTGGTCCAAAAACAGTAAAGTAAAGGAATTTTAATACCGCAGCCACGAAAAAAATATATCCCTATAATTTTTTTTTTTTTAAATCAAAAAATATTTAGGCAGTGCTCAAGGCACTCAACGTTTTTCATGTAGATATGGTATAGAATTCTTGAAAATCAATATTTTTCATTCAGAAAACTCTAAATATTTTTTGATTCCAAATTAAAATAAAAGGTATATTTTTTTTCGATACAGAACAACCGTTATTGGGGGTGGGAGCATAAAAATTCCAACTTTACTTTTTCACATACATTTTCGAGACACCCTAATGTGCATATGTACATACATTCGCGTAGCAATAAGAACCCAGAAAAATTCAGTTGCGAATTGATTAAATGGCGAATTCGATTGCACATGTGAAGCGTTCTTCTTGAAAAGGTTGAAGGGTCTGCTTTATGCTTCATGCTTCATCAATGCTTTTATGCTACGAGTATTGATGCGGGGCGGGGGGGGGCATACGTCCATATAAAAATGGTAATTCGTCAAATCCGTTTGCATACTAAATCAAGCATTACAACATAAAAATTTATTCATGCATATGTAGGTATGTACGCGTGTGGGTGATAAAATGAATGATATTTATGAGAATATCAAAAGATACAACAATTTACTTGTAATAAGCTCCAACTGTTGGCAGGGGTCAACAAATTTGCTGGTGCACTAACGGGCGTGATAATGTTATAAAAATAGAAAAGGATCCACACTAAATAACTGTCTGCCATATGGATTATCTATGCATAGAATTGAATGGATGAAGGTCACAGCGCGTGACAGCATGATTTATCTCTAATTGACTTCTGTCATACGTAAATGCGTGTGTAAGTATGTGGGGCAAGTGCTCAGCGAATCAATGAAAACAAATTCGTGAACTTATCCCGAAATGGTATCAAATCGGTCTTGAAATGGTTCCTTATTAGCCCCAAACTAGTCCAAAAATAATTCTGAACTAGTCCCGAAATTATCCTAAATGGGTCCTAAAATGGTTCCAGAAAAATGATACCGAAATGAGCCAGAGCAAGTTCAAAAATGTTCATTTGTACACACAAGAAGTTATTACAGATTTTCTGCTGGGTTATACAAAATGCAGCTACAAATTTTCTGCTGGGTGAACGCAAATTGTATTCATACCGAGAACTAAAGTATTTACACAGCAAAAATTATAACAGCTTAATGCTAGCAATTCCATGCATATTCTGAAACACTACTAAATCTCCATACAGTTATAAGAATAAAGTTTATCTGACTTAAATGGCTAAAAGCAAAAGCTACGTCAATTTGCAATACAATTGACACCACAAGTGTCCAACATCAACGCTCAACACGCCTGTGGACCTACTAGGAAATGCATGCATACATGCTTACATGTGTGTATGTGTGTTTAATTATATGCGCATACCAGCGGCGCACCCAGGAATATATTTTAGGGGGGGTTTTATATTTCTGAAGATATATCACCGGAAAATACTGAAAATTTGTTTGATAATACGCTCTTTAAAATACATTTATGCAAGTTTTATGTACAGTATGTAATAAATAAATAAACGTTTTAAAATTCATGAACTGCACTTTATTTACATAAGACTAACAGAACTCAAACAGAACTTTAACCGACTTCAAAAAAGGGGAGGTTATCAATTCGCCGGAATACATAACTTTTTTACCACGTGAACCGTTTTCAATAATCCTTTTTTTATTGGAAAGATGGTACCTCAAGGGTCGTCCCGTAATTTGGTTTAGAGATCCGATGATTGGATCACGAAGAAATTAACGGTACCCCTAAATTTGTAATTGAAGTCGGTTGTGTTCTTTCCTTAAAAACTACTTCTTTAATAAAAAGTTCTATAAACTCAAGATGCGCTCAACTTTCAAAAGTACCTAATAAAATATTTTAAAAAAGAGTCAGTAGAAATAAATTTATTGATTCCATGAATTTTTTCACTTTTATGTTCACTTTTTCGAGTTCTGGTTTCTGTTTTTCGATAGATGGTGATTTTTTCACGATTGCTAAATTTTTTTAATATTTCGAGTTCCGAAAAAAATTAACTGAACTCTCAAGAAAAACGAAAAATTCATATAAAACGACGGACGAGAAATGGAAAAGAAATTTTCTTCTACCAAATTTTCATAAATCAGTTTGCAGCTCTCAAGAAAAAAATGCTCGTATATTCATTTCCTCATGAAAATTTACAGCAAAAGCAAAGCGCTTTTTCAAGCAACAGAAATTATAATAAATATTTCTTAAAATTTCCTTGAGAGCTGGATTCTTAGCTTTAAGATACAGTTTGTATTTGAGGTTATTAGCTTTAGGGGGGGTTTGAACCCCAAAACCCACCCCTTGTGTACGCTAATGGCGCATACAAGTATTTACGCGTCCACAGGTGCAATTAGGGTTGCCAACCGTACTATAATATAGAGTATTGTACTGTTTTCCAGTCGGCGTACTATATACTGTTGGAAAAAATATAGTACGCAATAATACTATTTATATTTCTTCAATTATAAATATAAATATATTTTAGTAATTTGCATGAAAAATGTGTATTCAAATTGATGAACTTTATACTGAAATAACCATATTGAGTGAAATGTTCTTTAAAGTAAAAGCTCATTGTGAGTTTATAATCAAAAAAGGTAACATGTGTTTTGAAAAACTCTGATAAAGAATTAAAAAATGTACTTGAAATTATTTCATTTCTGCTCCCTATTCCAACAACTTAGGCATTCACATGGAGAACTTTTCCCATCACTTAAAAATCGTTTTTACTTTTCTTTTTAAATAAAATACTTTATATATTCGAAGTGTACTATATTTTTTCAATTTTTTTTTTAAAGCACCATAAATATCTTCGAAAATGTTGGCAACCCTAGGTGCAATGCACATTTCTATTTGTGGTTGTACAATTTAACTTACTTATGTACTCATTTCGCAGCTTTCACTGAGCGTAAACAGCCGAAATATGTATTGTTGATCGGCATTGCTGCAGTTCATCTTCCATTTGCATTTGCACATTTGTGTGAAAGAAAGCTCCGATTGGTCGCCACCAGCGGTTGCCAGCGAGTGTGAATAAATTGTACGTGCAGCTGGCAGCAAAAGCATTCACTACTGCTGAGTGAGCGTATTGACCGGTAGCGACAGGTTGGTTGGCAGCCAGCAATCAGCAGCAATGGCATCGAAAACAAAGGCTATCAAGGGCTCTGCTGCAAGCGCAATGATGCAGCTGACTGGACGGCTGCTGTTGCTATATACATACATACATACATCTCTCCGGCAAATGTATGGCAACAATTTAAAAATGTTGCGGTAATGCGCCGCGCCACCACTGTGCACTTTATATTATTTCATTCATTTATTAATGCACGAGTATGCGTCATTACGTGCGTGCGCGTATCTTTCAATGGAATTTCATTAATATACACGCAAGTTAATTTTTTATTATAATTTTATCCTTTTTTTTTAGTCTTTTTACGACAGTGGATGCCTGAGATCGGTCGACCACTGGCTTGATTGAACAGTGAGTGCTTTAAATCTAGGCGCGTTGTGCCGTGTGGCCACAATTGATTTAATGCGTTTTTAATGCAGTGGTCGACATGCGGGCTGACGCATAAACGCAAGAACGTAAAAAATGTTGTTGCCAGCATCAAAAATACCAATCGACTAGGCTTTGGGTGTTTTCAATATGTACATACTTGCATAAGCAGTAACCAGACACATATCGGCCGTTATATTATAAAATATTATGTCTACTGTTATCCCAGTGCACCATTAGTAATTGTACCAGCGAGATTGTTTAAAAAAAAAAACTCCCCATAGCTGCATTTGTTAAGTAATTTTTACCAAACGGTATATTAGGCACTCTTTAGGTTTTAATATGGATGAGTGTTTTTAGGTAACTCGATATGGATGTTGGCAGACACAATGTTTTAAAGTATGCATTCGCTGATTTAACTTGTAGTGCTCGCCATACGTTAGCTCACCTTAGGAACGAGGCACACTTAGGCATACTAAATAAATTTTTTTTTCAAAAATAACAGTTAAACTTTGACTTCTATTTTTCCGATCAAAACTAGAAGTTAAAATTTCTTTTTTTTTCAATAAAAGATCAAACACAGTGGTCTTGAAGCAACCATAGCTATGACTAAAATGCCAACCAAAACGGCTTACATAACTGTCTTTGTACATAATCATAGATCAAAATTTCGTTGAAAATGAAATTCCATCTGCTCCTATGCTTAAAATTATATAAAATGTTGATCTAGAACTTTCCAAATCCATTTATATAATCGCGAAAGTCTATGGTAATATAATTATAACACTTTCTTACGTTATAAGCATAAAATATTTTAACTTAGTTATTCAAGAGATAATATTACATAATTGCATATTTTAATAATTCTTATTGCATAAATTTTATAAATTTACAAAGTCAATATAAAATATTATTTTATATAAATTCATATGTGTTTTGATGAAAATTCAACGACAGTTTTTTTTTTAATTGATTATATATTTAGGGTCGTCAATCGAATTAACTTTATAATTGAGCCAAAATCTTAAAAATACGCCATGAATGGATTCTCCAGCTTGCTCCGACCACATTCCGAAGCCGTCGTTGCCTAAAAAATGCAGACAATGTTCCAAATGATTTAGAAGCACGTGAATTTTTAATGTTTCCGACATTTCTGTGCTTCGGAAGGCTTTAGCGAGTTTACTTACATGATTTTTTAATTCTGACCCAACTGACAAAGCAGTCAACCCATTGGTGGAGTTTTTTTCACTCAATACATTTAAGGTATGTGCTCTCCCTTGTATAACTTTTGGATGGCTGGTTGCCCGAGCAGTGAGCCAGATATAACAAGAGCATGAACTTGTTCTTGTTTCTTTTGTCGAATCTTCATAGTTAGGCATGTTTGGAAGAGGCCGCGTTGCATTTGGTATATCATTATCTCGGTCACAGAGAACCCTACGACATGTACCACAAATGCCTAATGGGAACTTCGAATTGGTCAATCTAAAATTTTCACTAACGTATTTTTTAATAAAACACACCAATTTTCCGGTTATATTAAATTCTGAAGGTTTTGACGATCCGAATTTAATCTTTCTCCCACAAGGCGCGCACACTTTAAATCTGTTCTCTTCGTTATTACACTTATGTTGCGGATGACTTATAGAAGACATGATGTGCAATCAAATAGCTTACACCAGAAATATTATCATCGAGAAAAATACTATCTGTTTTTTTTTTACACTAATATACAAAACGATAACTTTAGAATACTCTGTTGAACAAGAAATACTAACAATTGCAGTTAAATTTTTTCCAAATTTTCATTTGACAATATTTTAGGCATAGGAGCAGATATGATTTTAATTCCAACTGCATATTGGTGTATGGGTGCCTTCCAAAACAGGTATGCAAGCAGTTTTGGTTGGCATTTTAGTCATACCTATCATTGTTTCAAGACCACTGTGCAAAGTTAAAATTTTACTATTATTTTTCGGATCAAAAATAATATCTAAATACTTATGCAGTTAGGAGCTTTTACATAATAAGTAAAACAACTTGGATATTTAGGAGCTGCTAGATACCAAAGTACAAAAATTTAAAGTATTTAGTAAGCGCAAAATATTTTGGTCCAAAGTCCTCAGGTACTTTGGAGATGCAAAATACTTTCGCTAAATAGGTATTTAGTCTCGATGGGTACTTTATGAATTTGGAGAAATTTAAAAAATTTACACCTTAACTTACGCTCACTTCAACTAACCTCACCACAACTCACTTCACCCCATCACAAATCCACTCATCACACCTCACTGAAACTCACTACACCTCATTCTACCATATCTGAGTTTACCAAACTAACTCACCACAACTGAACACATCACACACGTTCTCACCACACCTCACCCAAATTCTCGGGACCATTTCGGGATTTCCTAGACTACTTCTAGATGCCCGGGATTATTCCGTGTTTGTCGGACTTATTTCAAAATTTTCGTTGTATCTATCGATTTTCGTTGTATCTATCGATTTTGATAGCGATAAATATAGATTATTTGCATCGATATATTTATTGCTGTTTTGATCGCTATATTTATCGATATATTGTGGTGTCGCAATAGTCCCGAAAATATCGAACTATTGCCTAGAATCACAAAAATCTTGAAAGTAATCCCAAAAACTCCGAATAAGTCTCGGAAATCTCAAAATAGTCCCGAAACTCCTAAAAATCTCAAAAGAGGCTCGAAGATCCTGAGAAAATCCCAAAAATACCGAAGTAGCCCCGAAAATACCGAAATAGTCTCCAAAAGCTCGATTTTCGAATCTCGGACATCTCAAAGCAGTCTCGAACGTTCTGAAATAGTCCCGTAAATACCGAAATTCTTTATTTTTACTCTGATTAAATAACAAGTATTTAGTGAAGCCATAAATACTAAAACCTTTTCTATCCAGTATTTGGTAAACACAAATCCAAGATATTTAGTGAAGTAAAGCCTCAGGGTAGCTCTCGTTGGGTGAAGCTAACTAAGTACTCTTAGACTAAGTATTTTTGCGCTCGATATTTAGTAACATTCAAAATACTTATGTAAATTGTACTTTTGTATTTACCACAATTTAAATGCCTAAATACTTTTGTGCTTAATACTTTATACTTAGTAAATACAATTTTTCCCATCACTGGTTTAAATTTTGGCTTTTAGTATTCCGATCAATCCAAGTAATCGCTATTTCATCGGCTTGTAAGTGTTTAAGTTAGAAACGTTTTTTTGCTTAGTATAAACAAGATATTAGTCCTTTCTACAATGATAAGCCAATAAGCGATGCTATAAACTAATATGAAAACCAAAAGTAAAGTGTTATTTTTGATCGAAAAAATATAATTAAATTCTGTCGTTTCTAATTTTAAAAAGATAAGTCAAGTATTAAGTTTAATTTTCGGTCCGAAACATAAAATCAAACTGTTCTTATTCTGGATCGATAAAATAAAAGTCAAACTACCTTAGACCGGAAAAATAAAAGCGAAATTTTAAATCTTAATTTTTGTGAAAAAAAAAACAAAAAAATAAATTTTAACTGTTATTTTTCACCAAGAAAATAAGTAACATTTTTGCTATTATTTTTTGATCGTAAATTTGTCGATGAGAGAAGCGATTATTTAGCAACTTTTTTGAAAACAACTAAAAACACATATAAAAACTGAATTTTTAATTTTAACCCCAAGTGGACGAGAGGTTTTCGTATTGAGATCTTGCCCTTAACCCTTTCTGAACCCTTACTCGTCCATTTTCAATATTATCGTTAAATCGCTTTCAAAATAATATGCAGAAAATAAATACGCTTCTTTTGCTTTCGATCTCCAAAACTATATTACGGTATAAATGCATATTTATGGAGTATAATACCAATCCAGTTTTTTTTGTTAACTTTTGTTTACTGGCACATATGCAGTCCATGGTTATTTATGTATGTGCCGCACATGTATGCACATAAATTGGTGCGCTTGCTTTTCATTTACATAATTTTCCATTGAGTTTGCGAGGCATTTTTTATTATTATAAAATTAATTATACTCCATGCAATTTTTATCCATCATTCTCTACCGAACGGCAGGCAACCTTTGCGTATCTATTAATATTAACTACATAGTCGGCACATTCATCACCACAGCCACTACTGCATACATACAAAGAACACTACCAAGGTTACCAACCGGCAGTAGCAACTGCTGCAACTTCAAATCGCTACTGGTATAGCAGCTGATAGCGCAGACTGACTGATAGGTTATATATATATATATAAAAGTATGTATATGTATATCTGGCCACCACCTGTTTCGACGATTGCACCTTTTTACAATTTTTGCACTTCGTGAGTGAGTGATTAATTTATGTTGCATAGCAGCCATAAAAAAATAATGATGCTTGCGGTCATACATCAAAACAACAACAACAACAACAACAATAGCAACAACAGCGGCGGCAGCAGCAGCAACAACAGATATTAAAGCAATAAACCTAAAAGCAGTTTATGGTAGCAGCAAAACCATCAACAACAACCATGGCATATGGCATGTGCGGTGCAACCATAGTGTCATGGCAATAAATGTATTTCAATTACATATCAATTTCATACTTAAGCATCAATAAATTATGTATGGTAAACACATTTATAAATGCATAAATAAAAAGTTTAAAATTTGTATGATATTAAAAAATTATATGTATATTTATTATCAAAAAGTCAACATGAAAGCCAGTTCAATAGTTAGTCAATTCTGTTGGTCGGTAATTTTTTATTGACATACCCAGTCGGAAAAGTAGTAATGCATTAAGTGCGTGATAAATAATATAATGCATTTCTTATGCGTTCACGATAATCTTACTGCTAACTATAAACTATATAATCAGCATTCCAATGTATTCAAAAAGTTTCAAAAATTTCATATCAAAACACATTCATTTCTCGATACTAGTTAATGCAAACTTGAATGCCCCATTTTTTTTTTTTGGAACATCGCCCTGCATTTTCGAATGTGAAAGGGATTGTTTTACTGATTATTTTTTCGATTACTATACATTACTACATTTCCCACTGGGTATTTATGTATTTATTTTTTCCTTTATATGCATTTTTGCTCATCTTATTGAACTCTTAGTCATTTCAATATTGTGGCTGCATACATTAAATTTAAAATATATTCTAAATGTTTTATAGTTAAACCGAAAATTTTTATTTGGCTTGTTGTTTTTTAGTACTGTTATACTTATCTCACATTCATTGGTTGTATTTGATGCAACAAGAAACAAAAGGCGCAAAACCGATTATTGGCAGTTCAACTGAGTCAAGCAGTGTTGCACTTGGTATTCAACTCGAGTTGAAAATTTACCGATTATGCTTAGTACCTTTACCTAAGTTGAATATAACTGAGTAGAAAAGAACCATAAACTTGTAGCTCGGGCAAAGCAGTGCCCATCGCCGTTCTACAGTGATCGGCATAAGGGTGATGTGTCGATTTGCTTAAGACAAAAAAGGAAAGAAATGAATTTTAAGTTTGCATTGCGAATGAAAAAATCTAAGTTTAGTATAGAAAATGTTACTCATACGCCATGTACGAGTATGTACGAGTACGGCTAAGTACCAGAGATGTAAAATAATGTATTCATTTGCGATAACTATTAGCAGTAATGGATGTTAAGCAAATAACCACGTGATTATCGTGGAGTTAAAGTTTGAAGAATTGCTTGAGGTATTTTAATTGTTTTGACGTGCTAAAATTAGAAGTGTTAAAATTGTTAAGATTGAAGTCAAAGTGCACTGAAAAATTAAGTCATTAAGTGACTCCACCAATTGACTAAATAGTCGGACCTCAAAAAAAGACTTCAGATGTCATTTGTTTTTTTTTCCAGTTTTTAGTTAAAACGTTAGTCAATGAATGCATTAAAAAATTTAAGTCAATGACTGTGACTTCAACTGATTTAAGTCGCATATGATTGCATTCATTTATAACCCTGCTATGTACGATATGGCGTATGAGTAACATTATTTCCTGACCCTATTTCATACAAAAAAATTATTGCACATTTTCAATTGACTATTCATAAATTATTTATATATTCAACTATTTTCATCGCTTGTTTTATGAAAGCTGTATCTATTTTGAAAATATTTTTGACTAGCACTTTAGGGATTTAAAATCAATTTAATAGACAAATTGTGCTGAAGTTTGTGAGCGAAAGTGTGAGCGAGTTGAATGAAATTTCACAAAATGGATGCCGAAAGCATTTTTAAGAGAATTGTCACTTTCTCACAAATTTAAATTCAATTTAATTAATAAGTTAAAGAAGTATTACAATATGTGTAGCCAGCGATAAAGGTTTAAAAAGCTTTATCTGAAAGAGGGTTAGCGACTGTCAAATATAATCAAGTTTTCTACACAAAAGTTTATTATAAATTTATTTATAATTTGAATTTTGTAAATCAGTCTAGTCTCCTTGTTAGTTTAGTACGACTAATTACTCCACCTATAGTACACTCATTGCTCCAATTCAAATAAATTTTCACACAATTATTCGATTCGATATATTTTCAACTAATGCATATGTATGTATAACCTACAAATTACGTTCAATATAATAGCATGAAATTAGGAGGTAAAACTCAAACTATTTAAAGTTCAATTCAATGAAAGTTTCATTTTGAAACACACTTAATCCTTTTCACAAAATCATGTGGCTCTTTCTGCATCTTTTTTTTTTCGCTTAATAACAATAAATAGTTACAACCAAACAAAAGTTAAATAAACTATCAACAGCTACTGCTTAAAATATGCAACAGTGCGATAAACTGTTGCCGCCATTCAACACTTAATCATACCAATTCATATGGATGCGTAATAAATTGTACGCATATTTAAGCAAATAAATTAAATTTATTTATTTTCTTATGCTATTTATGCTGCAATGAAGCATTTCATTACATTCTATGTATTTACTTGTACTTAATACTTATAGATCATTGGTCCCTTTTTTGCTTTAATATATTTTATTTTTGTTTTTTTTTTTGGTGAAGTATTACACAGTTTACCTCATCTCAGCTCACCGCAGCTCGCCATAAAATCTTTACTATCACTGTTAATCTCCATGCTTTCGTGCGCCGAACATTCAACTGTTGCAAGCTGCTTAACAAATTTTCCATTTTTTTGTTGCCGTTGCAGTAGTAAGAACAATAAGAATTTGATTTGGGCTTAGGCCAAGAAACTTCACTGATCGCTTTTACTTACTTATATATATATTTTTGTTTATTAAGAATTTGATATGCTATTCAACTACGACATTATGCTGGATCCAAATTACGCAAAGCCCTTAACTACTTTCACTTAATACCACCATCATTGGATATATTTTGAGTGTCAGATACGCAGATCGTAATACGATTTCCAGTATGATATTGAAGAAATCTGTCTTGAGTCATCAAGTCTTGAATAGCACGAAGAGGTATTTTCCCAATTCGAACAGGGCTTAAAGTTGTGATCAACCTCACTTAAAAAAAAAGAAACCAATTGGCATAACTTTCTAAGTGTTGGGCCGATATTCTCTACGTACTTTTCGGTGTGCGTTTTAATATTCTCACACAAATAGGGGGGCCTAAGTTGCCTCCCCAAATGGTTTACTATTGCCTGTCGTGGCTCGACTTCTTTGGTTTTTGGTCGGATCAGTAAACGAAATTGGATTCTATTGTGTAGTAACGGGTACCTGGTATATGCACGAGCACGGTGGCCGCCATTGGCCAAAAGTGGTAGATAGATGAATATATAGGTATTATATGAGGCGTGCATTGCGATCTTATGCACACTTCTATACTGAAGTTCTTTTCAAACACTATTCTCCGTGGAGTCATCCTCTGCCAAACCCATCTCTAGCAAAATAAAATAGCCGCCTGCTTAATGGTTACATGAGTGACATGGGTGTGGTTTGGTTTCTCTAGAGTATATTACCGAATTAGATGTACTATGAAAATCTGGACGGAAGCCCCACTAATACTACACAATCAGTTTCACACAGCTGCGTCGGCAGAACTTTATGGGCGATGCTGCGTACGCTAGTCACGTTGTAACTGCGGATTGGGTAGCTGTCTAGGCTCAGCCGAGTGTAATCCAACTATGCGGGCCTTATTGATTTTAAGCTCTATTCCTGTTCTCACCTCGTATGTGAGTGCACCAACACTGACGAGGTTGATGATCAGGCTAGTTACGCTTTTTTGCTTTTCTATTCTATGTTCTTTGAGCTTTATAAAGTGCTTTCTTCATATCCCGGTAATGTTGTGGACTTCTTTTACCAGATCTCTATCCTCATCTTCTGCATAAAAATATTCAGCTCTCCTTACATTAAGTATAGCTCAATCAAACAAACGATATGGCCACTCCTCTAAACTACAGATGAGTTGAGGTCTTCAGTAGCAATGGAGATGCGCGCTGGTCACTAAGTAAATACTCGTATCTACTCAAGCAGACTTTGAGTCTACGCATCCTACAACCTCTGTGTTGATAGCCAAGTAGCTTAATAGAAAGAAAAACATTATTTTTTTTTTTACTCCACTTGACACTGCATGTTATCTTGCTGGTTCTTCTCTACGCCGTCTAGTCTTTTTCCGATCACATAATGCAATTCAGCCAAAGTAAAGTGGGGTATTTACACT
>NW_023459500.1:0-11654 GCF_013731165.1 Rhagoletis pomonella | reverse complement strand
AAAAACGTTTTATCTCAAATAGGGTTGCCACCTATCCGAAAAATTTAGTTAAATTAAATATTCTAACATGGATATGAAACAAAAGAGACTTTATTTCGGAATGATTTTTTGGCGAGGGTTTGCCACCTTTTTGGAAATTCAAAATTATTTTAATTAATAGGTTTATTTAAAAATTGTAATATGGTTCAAGTTACCTTTGTATCTAAAATGCATTGAAGAGTTAAGCTTAAGTAAGCTTTATTTAAAAAAAAATATTTGAAGAGGGTTGCCACCAGTTTAATTTGATGACTAAATGAATCATTAAGTTCGAAGGGAAGAGGAATCCTCCCTTAAAAAAAAAGGTCTTACATATTTAAATAAGATACGTTGTTTTTCATGCGGAAATGGCTGCTTTAATTAAAATTTGGCGCAAAAATCTACCATGGACGCAGATATCGCTTGTAGCCCTGAATTCCGAGGAGTAAGTGCACCAATATTAATTGCATAATTCGCCAGCATTCGGTGTAGCAGATTGAGATAAGTAAACAACAATACGCGTACGCATCAAAACAATTGTTATTGACCATCGCACCCAAGGGCACATTAAAACAAACAGTTCTCTTCACGCTTATCAATATGCATTGTCAATGCTAAAAAATATTTTTATTCTTTGCCGTGAAGTTGTAAACAATATTTAAAAATTTATCAAGCAAAACAAATATTCGCGTATATGCGTGTTGTTGTAAGTAAGTATGAACAGCATAAATGTAATTTTAAAACATTTTTTTTTGCGTACTCTGAATGGAATAAAATCCATTGAGAAGTACTAGAAGCGTGGCAAACAAAAATTTTTCTCTGAAATATGCACGGGTTCCCGGACAGCGCGATATAGAGGGGAATAGTAAGGCCGATGAACTATCGCGACTTGGCACCAAACTCCCTATTGATATAAATATTGAAAAATCAATAGGTACTTTTACAAACTTGCAAGCTACCTATTTTCAAAATGGCTTGACGAAATCACCTGAAAAACTGCCAGGTAACGCAATGGCTCACTACTGAACTTTTAATAAGCAGAATATCAGTTTGCCTAATTGGCAAGCATGCCTATCGGTGTTCGATTGCAGGACTTATGTAGAAGTTCTCAAGACGAAGGAGAGGAGGAAACAATTCTGCACCTGTTGTGCCAGTGGACCTTAGATGCGTGGAAATCTGGAATCTTCTAAAATTCACACACATGCAGCATCACAATGGGCCTTGAGCCTTGGTGTCTCTTATAGACACAGTTACGATTCGTACCGATTTTGTGGGAAATGTCCCGCTGAATATTTTTTAATATTTTCTTTATTAATTTAATAAGAATCTCCCTGTACTCTGGCCCAAAAACAATTTTTCGTACAAACGTGGCTGCACTTTCTTTATCACAAAGAACATAGAATATAAGAAAGCTATAAACATAGCCAGCATCCTTAGTTTCCATGATCTTTGTTTATGTTTTATTCTGTCACACTGGTACTCTCACTATATTTCAATCTATCATTCTTTTGAATTTTTTTTTTTTTTGGTTTTTCTAATTATTTGTTATGTTTTTTTTTACTTCAACGATTCTAACTTGAATCTAGTGAAATTATAAAAAATAATACTAGGTTAGGTTAGATTATCTTGGCGCCCTTATCCCACAGGAAAGGGGCACACTTAGGCGCCCATGGGCCCGTTGTGATACCGTATTAGAGACTCCCTCCTCTTACCTTAGAAATGGAACCACTTCGTAGCTCTGATGAAGCGCACAAAGTCATAGATACTGGCTGAATCACGTCCAGCCAGACATTGAAAAGAATAATGGAGGAACGAGCTTCGACGAGCCCGGTGACAACTCCAATAACATGTCGCAACAGTGGTCGCTCCAAGCGGAGGAGAGGGCGAGATCTATCCAGCTTGGGCCAGATATGTCCTGCTATCCTGCAAGTACATAGGCTCCTCAGACCATCTTATATTATTAGCCCGTCCGTCAAAGTTATTTTCCAGCCAGAGCTTGCAAGAAGATAGCAGAATGCCCGCACTACGGGCTGTACTGATTGCATACAACAAGGTTCCTTCCCTTGCTTCACCCCCCCCAATAATATAAGATCGGCAGTACAGTTTCCCGGTATGTCTTTGTGGCCTGGCACCCATACAACATTAGTGGCATAACATCTTGCCAGTTCATTAACAGTACGTGCCTACGTTCCATAACAATCTTCGACGTAGATTTGTCACTATTACGTGCTTTAAAGCCGCTTGGCTGTCAGAAAAGATTGCTAACGCCTTGAGATTAATTAGAGAATCGATCAGCCAACTTGCAGCTTCATTTATTGCTCTTAACTCAGCCTGAAAAAACACTGCATAGATTTGACAGACCAAAACTAATGCTAAGTGAGAGTTCTTGCGAGTATACTCCACTTCCTACCTTCAGATCCAACTTGAAGCCATCAGTGTAGATGGCTGTTGAGTCAGAATAAGAGACCAGAATCCTCCTCCCATTGTTCCCTTGAGGGCATCCTTTTCTGGAAGTGATTCTTTAGTCCCGTAGGCGGGACTCTGTAGTCCTGGCGCCTAAAGTCTTCTGGAAGATCTTCCAAAATTCTAGAGTGCGCAAACTTCGTGTCACTCCATTTGGCTACAGCTTGCCTGTAGTTTACCATATAGGTCCGCAGGTAGAAAGTGAAGCAAGGTCTATAGGGCTTTAGTCGGCGTCGATGGTAACGCTCCCGCGATCATCATGTACGCCACTCTTTGGACCGTTGTTAATTTGTTTGTATTTTAGATTTATCTATGGACGGCCACCAAACCGTTATGCCGTAGAACAGAATGGGACGCACAAACGCTTTGTACATTCAGTTCACAACGTGAGGCTTCAATCCCCATTTTTTCCCTATCGCCGATTTACAGGCATACATAGCAGTTATAGCTTTCTTGCAGCGCTCTTCTATATTGCGCTGCTAAGTTAACTTTCTGTAAAGAATAACGCCCAGATATCTAACCTCCTCCGAGAAAGTTAGTGCGATGCCGTTCAAGGAAGGAGCTTTCGTTTTCTTTGAAAAGAGACCCATGACCGTTTTTACCGGATTTACACTAATTCCTGCTTCTTTGGACCAGGTATCCACGACGCGTAAGACGCCTTGAACTAAGTTACATAGAACTTGGGGGTGCTTACCAGTTGCCGTCAGGGCAAGATCATCCGCCTTGCCGCAAAACTTGCCAAAATATCTTTGCACTATTTACATTCTCGCCACCGTATATATTGTGTGTATCAACTTTTTTTTTTATTTTTTATCTATTTGTTATATCTATTTATTCAAAAAACTATGCTTTAAAAATGTCCCGATTTTGTCCACAGAAATCTGGTCACCGTACTTATAGTCGATCGCGAAAACCTAACCTAACTAACTCACTAAGCGAAAAACCTTGCAGTTTAAGGGTATTTCTTGAATTTTCATTCAAAGAAAAATATTAGCACATAATAGTGTTTCGAATTGACAATGGTGTCACGTGAAAGTTCGTACATGGACGTACATATATACCTAACAACAAATACACATTTATTTTTATACTCATACTACATAGTTTACAGCTGTTATGTACATATATATATATATATATATATATATATATATATTTCATAATAAACAATACCACAATCTTAAATCAACTTGCTATGAGTAGTGCTTTAAGAGCAGCAAGGAGCTAAAAATTAATTTATATTTATTAAATATTTTAATTTATGATTAGTCGTAAGTAAAGTAGAAAATCGATACCAGCACTTTGCGCGTTACTGAAACTTCATACCACGAAAAGTTGTTCTTGCTTTAAAACCTTTGTTGTTTGTTGTGTAGCAAATTATGCTTTGATTTATGTTTGGTTTTTTTTTACTTTTTAGTTGTTACTTCCTTGCTACTTCATTAAAAAAGCTTAAGCGTGGAATAAGCAAATAAAAAATACACATATTCTTAAATGCCTAGGTAGATAAATATATGTACACCGATGTATGTATGTATGTGCACATATACATTTTGCCAATCGCTCGAATAAACACCATTTTTCGCAACAGGTGTAATTTCAGTGTACACATAAATCAGCATAAGTAGTGGTGGTCACATAAATAGGGACACTATTACTTTAGAAGTTTTGACCATTAATTTCTATTTTATTTTAAGAATATATTTTTGATACTACAACGAAAACCATGTAATTCAAAGTTTCAAACCTCGTACCGGCGCTCGCTAGGCTCCACTGATTAAAAGCCAGTGCTGTCGCGGAAACTGAATTTTTGTGATGACGTAACCCATAATTTTAATTTCATTGAAAAAATAGTCTGAGTCTCTGATCCAATACTTTTTGAGTAAAATCTTGTAAAAATATCAAACAGCAAAATTACTATCTGAAGTGAGAGTAAAAAGTGAGTAACAAAAAAAGCATTTTTTTTCATGAGTTTACCAGAAGAAAAAGTTCGGGTAAAATCTTCCAACTTCATTCTCTACACAACTCTCCAAATATCGCTCTCATTTACAGGATTTTGGAGGAATTTGGAGAACAGAATAATTTTTCCTGTAACTTCCTGCAAGTTAAAAAATTATCCAAAGAGACTCATGTACGAAAAAAATTTGGAGTTTTCTGTTATTACTGCTTTTTTAAATTTGGCGCATCAAAATTGCTTTCCTTCTTTTTGCCTGTGTTAAATATTAGAGACAAAAATGAAAAGCACTCAACAGTGCAGACGCCTTATAAGGAAAACTGAATTACTACCATATATAAATAGAGTGGCAGCACTGTACGCCATTCAGTTCGGGAACATTGTTTACTTTTTTCAATAAAAGTGAAAAGGAGCCAAGTCCATTTTTTGAAATTGCTCAGGGCAGACGAAAAATCGATATTTCGCATATGCATCAAAAACTAAATTTTGGAAAAAAGTGGATTTGGCACCTTTTCACCTCTAGGTAGCGAAGTATTATTTTGTTGCCCGCGTTAACAGCTACCCCTCAAGACGTTTTTTTTGTGTTTTTTTAGAAGTTGTACCTTAAACTAGAGTTACTTTTTATATGCACACTAGCTGTACATTAGTTAAACATTACGCCAAAATTATCAAAGATGCAATAAGACCATACGCAAAAATATGGCTTTATTTCTCAATGTGAAATAAAATAAAGCCATATGGCATTAGTGCCTATGGCCGTATAACATAGCGAATATATAAACTATAATACATAAATAGTTAAAACTTACAAAGAAGTAGTGTGCTTAATTGTGTGGCCATCACTGTACATACGTATATAAATTTGTTTTATGTAAATGCATGTGTGTATCCAATAACAGTTGACTACTTTGTTACATGCTACGAGTATGCTTTAATTTGAAGTTTTCATTTTCTACTTAGTATTTAGTTTTTTTTCCATATTTTTTATTGGATTTTTTTCGTTGCGTGCTTTTCTCGTTACCAACTAATCGCGCAGTCGACTTGAATGGCGACAAGCGTCAAAGTGCTTTGTGAATTTCAACGAGTCGGTCGTTACTGCTGCAGGTAGCAGCGACGCAAAAATTGGATTTCAAGCAGTCTAGCAATGCTACATATTTTCCAATATAACTGGTCTATTCTAATTGTCAAAAAAATAAATAAAATACATAAATTGCGCTTGTTATTAAGTGAGAGTGCCTAAAAGGTAATTAAGCACACAAATTTGTCTACAAAAACAAAAAACTAATTAAAAACAAATACTTGCTGCTTTCTAATTCCACCAAAATATACTTTTGTGGCTTTGTTCGTTTCAAATGAATTTCACTCGCGTTATTTGCGAGGCAAGTGTTTAACAAATATTTGTACTAAATCTACGCAACAGCTAATCCTTGGCATTGTTTTTAAGTATTCAATCCAAGCAAGCACCTGCATCGGACGTTTACTCCAACAAAAATATTGCCACAAAAAAGTGCTTGTACTATTTACTTTGTAGTTACTAAGTTTTCAAGCCAGTTATCGACCGAATGCATTTTAAATAAAAAAAAAAATAAAAAAAATCAAACTAACATCCTTTCGTATGTGTAAGCATTGCGTGCTTTAATTTAATTCGATATAGGAACTGTCAATTATGGGCAATTCAAGCTCACTCTGTGCTGATAGGAATGCGGTCAGAAGCAGCCTCGGTGGAAATGGGTGAGTAATTTTGTGTAGTGGATTATCTAAGCTTTGCATGCAAAAATATACTATAGACAACCTACATATAAATACAACATACATATATCAGGTTCAAAAGAGTCAAATTTGAAAATAATTTTTTTTTTGTAATTTTTGTGCGAAATAAAAAAATAACTATTATTTTTGATTTTTATTTTATAAAACCAAAATAACAATTATTTTTGATTTTTATATAAATAATCTGCAAATAACGTTTATTTTTGATTTTTATATTATATGACTTATAAAAAACAGTTATTGAAGGCTTTTATTTATAAAAGTCATCAATGAATATCAGTCAGTGTGGTTTACTTTTAAAAGTCATCAATAAAAATCAGTCCCTGACTTTTATTTTTAAAGTCATACGTACAAAAGTCATCATCATTTTTCACAATTAAGTAGGTGTTCGAGAACAAAAGTTGACTACGACCTAAACAAATGACTTTTATAAGTATGACTTCAAAAATAAAATACAGTGTGTGATTTATTTTGATGTCTTTTGGAAGTAAAAGTCACTGACCGATGCTACTTGATGAATTTTATAAATAAAAGTCTTCAATAACAGTTATCTAAGACATGAAATATAAAAATTAGAAATAACTATTATTTGCAAATTATTTAGATAAAAATCCTAAATTATTGTTGTTTTGGATCTATAAAATAAAAATCGGAAATAACTGTTATTTAAAGAGTAATTAAATAAAGGTCCAAAATAATTGTTCAAGAGCGATTTTTATAACAAAAGTTGTGACTGCTACGGTCCCTGATTCATTTCAAAAGTTTCTGCTAAATAGTTGGAACTATTTTATAAAAATTTTAACCATTACGTAATGTACAAATAAATATATATTCACTTCTCAATTCCATCTTTCGAATAAGAACAAGTTTTTAATACACCCGATTAAGTATTATGAATCAATGAAACACCCGATCCTCGTGTTGGTTTAAATAAGAATTTTCCGTCTCGTCCAGCCGTTAGCCGGGCTCTTGTTCCCCGATGAAATAAAGAGCTTCAGGTGTTGATAAGTTATCAGAGGAAACTCTTGAACACAAACGGAGTATAAGAAGTGTATTCCTTTTTTCGAAAAAATCTTTCAGTTCTTTTAGAATATGGCTGCATATTCCCCTGCGGAGAATGTGGAAGCCACAGTTTCAAGGTGCAAAAGATTTGTTGTCAGAACAGTGGTGAGTGAAGATGCCTTACAATATGCTATTGCATTTTTTTGGCTGAACTTTATGTTGGAATGTGTGGATGGATGGGTCATTGCATATGCGGCTTTAGGAAGATGAGGCGGCCGGAAACTTTTTATTCTTCTGCCCCTCATTTGCAGGGCTTAGGTATTTATGAGACTTTTAAAAGCGTTGTTTTGGGACCCTCGCACGTAGGAATACACCTTCATTTCAAACTCTTAAATGTGATTATTATGAGTGTAAAGGCTCCGACACAGGACTTCTTAATGACTCATTTATGACTCCAAATGTTTTTTGGGTAGGTTCTTACTGTGGCATGATTCAGTAATATAAAAATAAAAATTCTTTCTCGGGAAGTTTAAAATTTCATTTTAACTCTAACTTATATATGTAGCTTCACAGGGAGAGGTCTCTTCACCCCTTCTGTGGATATTAGTGCTCAATGAACTGTTAGAAAGCCTTAAAGTTAGGAGAACAAAGGTTTTTGCCATATGTTCTGATTTCCGACGAATTCTTGCCAACAATTAGTAAGCTGATGGAATCGGCACTGGGCAGTGTTTTTAACTGGGCAAAACAAAACGGGCCCATTAATCCTGGAATTGTAGTTTTAAGATTCCTAAAATTTACCACATCCTGCCTGCCTGATAACTGCATTATCTTTGAGGCGGAGATCTTTTCCGTAGACAAGGAGGAGTAAGTCTCTGCCAGGGAACGTCACAAAATTCTTTAACAGCCAGGCGCCATTGAAAACATTATGCTCCAGGGTAGAACAATCGAAAGCAATAGGGATATGTCGTGCAACGCTGGCTTTACTGAGTCACGTCAAAACCCCTCTCTGTGCTGGGTTCTTGGACAAAGTAATATAGAAGCGAACGAAATAGCCGATGAGATGGCTAGATAGCTCCCTTCTTATGTCCATGGCCAGCTCTCCAAACAAAGCGCGTCTCTCAAGCATTTGCTTTTCAATTGCTTTGTCGAGATAGCAGAGGTGAAAATATCGAACATCCACGGCTTTATCCGGGATAGTAAATGGTTTGACAGACTATTAACTGACAGCAAGGATTAACCTCGGTTAGAAAGATGTGCCTCCTCCTGGCACAGAGGGCATTCACAAGAGCTTAACTGCAGTTAAGAGCTCAGGTAAGTTCCAAGAATTTTAACACGAAGGGATAGGCAAGGTTTATTTGTTACTTTTTTTTTTTTTTTTTTTTTACTTTCGTTGGATAGTACTTAATGTAAGCAATTATCTTCTTCGAGTTGTATTCTCCTTTTTTCAAAAAAGGCGTTAACTGCAGTTAAGGCTTGATGAAAATAAACTACAGCAAATGCATACAAACATGTAAAAAAACATGTTATGTTTAGTAACGACGAATATGACCTTCATTTACTTTTTCAACTTGTCATTTTAAAAGGGATGTAAAAAATAAATCAAGTTTATTATCAAATATGTATCTACTACATTATTTAGTATTTTTCCAATGCTTGTATGTACGTCAAACTTAGTGTTTATCATAGGCCCCACACTCAACGCTTGCCTGTAGCCTTACTATATGACCTTGAACAGTTTCAATATTAAGTAAATACAAACTTTAAGGTGCAGCTTTAATGTCAGTAGCATTTAAGTAAAAATATAAAACAAAAAACATAATACATACAAACAATAGTTTTAGGAATGCAATCTACTTTCAAAAATGCTAGTAAACTTGTTAAATTTTTTGCCTTTTCCTTGATTACTAATTCATGTCTACATACGTACATACTTAGTAGGCGGACAGCTGTGGCTTAAAAATCAGCTCAGCAGGAGGTTATTAATGTGAGTAGACCGCAAGCCATGTAAATACATACATACATACACATGTATGTACTTCCCTTAGGTTTTAATATTGAATTGGGTAGATTTGCTCTGATAATCTTCTTCGCCGTTAGTCCAAGAGCCGCCTCATCGAATGTGGTCATTGTCCATGCTTCGGCGCCATATACCAACACGGGCATGATGAGTGACTTATAGAGTGTGGCTTTCGTACGTCGCGAGAGGGCTGTACTCCTGGATTGCCTGTGCTTCCTTATCCAACTTGGAAAAGGCAGAACAGACTTCGCGGTTCTTCTTACCAATGATGTCGATGTCATCGACGTACGAAAGCAATTGTACGGTCTTGGAAAAAATTGTTCCTGAGCGGTTCAGTTCTTTAGCTCTTAGTATCTTCTCCAACATCAGATTAAAGAAATCACATTAAAGGGAGTCACTCCGTCTTAAATCCCGTTTGGTAGCAAACAGCTCGGAGAGGTCTTTCCGAATTCGGACGGAGCTGGTCATTTTACATAGCCATATCGGTTTCGCGGGGCTGCCAAATTCAGACATCGCGGCATATAGGCAACTCCTTTTATTGTTATTGAAAGCGGCAGACCACAGAGCACACTTACATAAGTTCCAGTCGTCGGGCATGCGCTCATCTGACCCCATATTCTGCATAAGAGTTGATGCACGCATGTTATCAACTCCTCGTACGCCGCCGTACTTGAATAGCTCAGCTGTTAGATTGTTATGGGCTGATTATGCATACTTCGCATAACTTTGCACAACTTCGCATAAACTTCAAACTGTAACTTCGTCTGAACATCAGTCACTAGGTCGCCATTGTTGCTCTTACAAGAGTTCGCCTGGTTTTACTATCTTCCGTAAGTCACCACCTAACTCTCTAGTGAAATTGGGGGTTGGGGGGTAGAGGGTATTTCTGGCAAAAATTTTTTTTAGTTTCACTTTTATTTCAACATATTTTGATTAAAAGAAAAAGGGTGATTAAAATACAATTTTTCATAAAAACAGGGTTGAAATCTTGAAATTCCTGCCCGTATTTTGTTTGTAAGTCAAATATGAGTGGCATTTTGCTACTATGATAGCACGGCCGAGTAGTCATAGCCAACTTATGTACAGTAGTCGAAAATATTATAGCCGCACCAAATTTTGACACAAGTTTTAAAATATTATTTTTGTTGTTATTTAATTTCGGTGCTTTTTTTTTGCTCCCGTACCTTTTGGTTGTTACTCACTTTTTACTCTTACTTACGAGAGTAATTTTGATGTTTGACATTTTTACAGATTAGACACGGAAAGTATGGGATCAGAGCTATATCTTTGGTTACCGCCAAACATTTGGCGCCAAATAATATGTCACTAAAGCACCGAGCATGCGCGTTACTCGAGCTTCGCTGGCGCTTTTCTCTCTTTGAAAAATAATGACGAGTGTGGCATTTGAAAGTATGTAAATATTTAGTTCATTTGCTAACCTCTTGCTTGGCATATTGCTTTTTCTATTTATGTATATGTGAATGTTCATATATGCATATGTATGCATAGATGTTAATAGCTTTTCAATAGCTACACATACTTAACGGTATTTTCCTCTAATTTGTTTTGTTCGCCTTTCTATTGACCGATGCATCAATATAATCAGTACTCACAGAATAATGCGAAAATAAGAAAACTTATAAAAAAACACAAAACCCTGTAAACAAATTCAGTAGTTTATGTTGATAAAATACTTTATAGATAGAAGATGGCAGTGCAATAAGAAGTACATATGTACAGGGTTTTTTTTTTGTTTGTCACAGTTGGCTTCGCCTCAGTGCCACACAGCCGGCGAATCAGTCAGTCACGGCAATAATTTCAAACGAGAAGGTGAACTGGCTATCGCTTTGACCAATATTGCAAATACATATATAATATTAAAAATATAAATAAAGCATTAATCCAGTTAGTGAAAAGTTCACACATACATACATATTTACCTATAATTAATTAAGTACTTTGTGTGGAGAATAAAATATCTCAAAAATGCAATTGAAGGCTATTAGTCCGATTCTATTAAATGCGCGCTTGTTTAGTGTTGGTATGCGCTATAAAGGGCGGTAAGTTGCCTAGTTACATACATATGTACCTATAGTATACTATGTAGTATATGTACTCGTGTATATAAATATGTACATACATACATATATCATTTTTCATTGAGAAACTTTCGCTTAATTGCGAGTAAAAAGTGATAAATAATATGTAATAAAATATCGAAATTATTAGCGGACATTAAGAGGGCGTTTATGATGTGGAAAGTTGATTATAATCGCCTCAGCGGCTTTTGAGTAATTAAACTGCAAAACTTAATGACTATGAGCGCATTTCATATTAATTTATAATTTTATTTGCATCAAACTAATGAATTATTTTTACTCTCAGAAACCACTGATTAGTTTCTTATCACTTCGTTTGGCTGTATATGTACATATG